>NC_089863.1:9459356-9624356 GCF_036373705.1 Amia ocellicauda
CGCTGCAGCCGACGCGTCACGATGTAATTGTGTAATAGAAATTGACTGAAATAAACGGCTTCGTCTTCGATCACCCGCTGTGTACTGAATTCCCTCTCTCCCTCTCTCTCTCTCCCTCTCCCTCTCTCTCTCCGTCTCTCACTCCTCCTCTCTCCCTGTCTACTTCTCTCCCTGTCTGTCTGTCAGTCAGTATCTGTGTGGGTGTCTGTCAGTGCTGGAGTGTTGAGCGATGAGTCGTTTTGTAGTAACTGGAAATATGCTTTACTCTCTCTCTCTCTCTCTCTCTCTCTCTCTCTCTCTCTCTCTCTCTCTCTCTCTCTCTCTCTAGCCAATCCAATCCTAATTTAAATCTCCTTTACTGGCATGACGAGAGTACCTCCTGAGCAGTGCCAGCTACATAATATACCAGATACCCCCCGCCCCCTCTCTCTCTCTCTCTCTCTCTCTCTCTCTCTCTCTCTCTCTCTCTCTCTCTCTCTCTCTCTCTCTCTTAAGTAACATAATTCTCTCGACTCACCTGATACACGACAGAGAGCTTATATCCACTTCTGGTTCTCTCACCCTCCCTACCTCCCCCTCGTTCTCTCCTTCCCTCTCTCTCCCTCTCTCTCTCTGCATTATGAGTCATACAATGCGGACACCCAACCCAACAATATGCCACTACTTCTACCTCTAATATTATTATGACTTTTAATATTATTATTATTATTAATTATTACTATCGAACAACATGGTTATATTGTTGCGTTTCAGAGGAATCGAGCGAGCGCCGCCAAATGAATAATCAATAGTAGCTATCGGTCAATCAAGGTGTCGGGCACTTGCAGTTGCCGGTCGCCGCCAGTGGGGGGAGCCAGCAGGATGTCATAGCGATGCAGTGGCTACACAGTTTCTGGGCAACATCCGGGTCCTGCCGCCACTGACTTTATCAGCTGGAGTGGATTCAGCCCTGTTCATGGAG
This sequence comes from Amia ocellicauda, assembly GCF_036373705.1. Taxonomy (NCBI): domain Eukaryota; kingdom Metazoa; phylum Chordata; class Actinopteri; order Amiiformes; family Amiidae; genus Amia; species Amia ocellicauda. Next base: position 9,460,318 of record NC_089863.1, read on the forward strand.
AACTACAGTGTGTGTGTGTGTGTGTGTGTGTGCTCATGAGTGTGTGGGTCACTCTGTGTCTCTCTGACCAGCTGACAACTAGGGGTTATTATGACCCTAATCTCCCCTTTATACTGCCAGAGAGGGAGAGGGGGGCAGGGAGCCAGAGAGAGCGAGAGCAGGAGGGGGGGGGCAGAGAGAGAGTGAGGTCATACTGGCCTGGATTCGCTGAAAGAGAGAGAGAAAGAGAAAGAGCGCTGGGGTCAAATAGCATTTCTATAGAGAGAGAAAGAAAGAGAGGGTTAAAACAGACACACTGACTGGACACTACAGCACATGAACACTGCACTGAGAGAGAGAGGGAGAAAGAGGGGGGGGGAGAGAGAGAGAGATGCACTTCAGCTTTGCAAAATATTTTTTTATTCTGTTTCTGAACCCACTACAACTATACAAAAACATCAACAACAAAAACATAATAGTAATAATAATGATAAGTATCCAGGCTACAAAACCAATGCAGGAATAAACACACCATTTAAATAAATAAATAAATAATGATAAACAGACAGACAGACAGACTGAGGGTGGGTTGGGGACAGACAGACAGACAGCCACCTGGGCTGTGTAGGAAGGGCTGTTTCCTCTGCGTTTTCACAGTGATGTCACAATTATGTCACGCTGATGTCACGCTGATGTCACGCTGATCAGCCGCCCTGGCTCCCCTTCACACGCTCCTTCACTGATTCTGTCATCGTCTTTCTGTCCTGATTGCAAGACGATCTCACGATCCCCCGCCCCCCCCATCCCTGATTCTGTGCTGATTCCAGTCTTCTGATATATCAGTTTCTCTCTTTGTGTCTCTTGTACCCCTGCTGCCGTCACACACTCCAGCTCCCACTATTCCTCATAGGAAGTAGTCCGGGGGGGAAGGGGCGCGGTTGCTGTGGGTGACGGGGCGCTCGTTAGTGGAGATCAGTTTGTCGTAACGAGCCTTGTAGGCGTCTCTCTCCCTCAGCACCCGCGACAGCTCACACTGCAACTGCTCCAGCTGAGAGAGAGATGGGTTAGTACACACTGGCTGACTAACACACTCACTGACTGACGGACACACTGACTGACTGACACACTCACTGACTGATTGACACACTGACTGTTACACTGACTGACTGACACACTGACTGATTGACACACTGACTGACTGTCCCTGTGTTTCTCAAATGCAGTGTTAGTATAGCAATACTGTCATGTTAAGTTGAGTTGATGTTGTGTTGATGTTGTTTGCTGTGTTAATATTGTGTTGTTGTATTGTTGTGTTGATGTTGCGCCGATGTTGTCTTGATGTTGTGTTGTGTACCTGTTGTGCCAGCAGGCTCTTCTCGGACTCCAGGACGTGTCTCTGCTGGACGCGCTTGTGGCGGCAGGACTGCGCGTAGCCTCGGTTCTTCAGGGTGCGTCGGCGCTGTTTGAGGCGCAGCACCTCCTCCCGGCCCACCCCCCGCAGTACCCGGTTCAGCTCCCGCACTGACAGAGCCACCAGCTGCTCGTCAGAGAACTCCCCCTGCACCCCCCCACACTGTGAGAGAGAGAGGGAGGGAGGAAGAGAGAGAGAGAGAGGGAGGGAGAAGGAGAGAGGAGGATTAATACAGACACAATGTTGTGATTGCTCTCTGTGACCCATTTCTCTCCTGAACACAGATTATAATCTGGGAGTTTAATATCAATACAGTGTGATCAAAATATTAACACTGACTGAGTGACTGTGTGTGTGAGTGTGTGAGTGTGCAGTTGTGCGTGCCCCTGGCACGTGAGTGTGTGTGTGTGTGTGTCTCATCGTTGTGCAGCTCTGACTGAGTGACAGTGACAGTGAGAGGGATTATGCTCTGCAATAATAGAAATTATAATCTCTCTCTCTCTCTCTCTCCGTCCCTGACTGACTGTGTCCCAAACTGCCGCAGTACAGCTCAGCAGACCCTCTACTCTCTCTTTCTCTCTTTCCATCTCTCAGTCTCTCTGCCCTCCCTTCTTTCTCCCCCTCTCCTGTCTCTCCCTCTGTACCTGGCTGTAGCAGAGCTGCTGTTGATGATGATGGTGGTGATGATGAAGATGATGAAGGTGATGATGATGATTACTGAGGGGGCTGGGGGGGCCCTCGGCGGTCGCCCCGAGGGACAGTAGGCTGCTGCTGTTGCTGTGGTGATGCAGAGGCAGGGGGGAGGAGAGCAGGAAAGGGGTGGAGGAGGTGGAGGAGGAGGAGGAGGAAGAGGAGGAGGAAGAGGAGGCAGAGGGAGGCTGCTGCAGCGGGGGCGAGGTGAGGAAGAGGAGGGGCCGATGACACTGCTCCGATCTGTCCAGCCCCCCTCCCGCGCTGGACACTGGACCCCCCCCAGCACCAACGCAGCTGGAGTCTGGGGTCAACAGAGAGAACTGAGGGAGAGAGAGAGAGAGAAAGAGAGAGAGAGGGTTAATACAAACATAGAGACACACAGACAGGCACACACTATCACTGTCACTCTCTCTCTCTCTCTCTCTCTCTCTCTCTCTCTCTCACTCTGTACCTGGGAGGTGACTGCAGCCACAGAGGCGGCCGAATTCAAGATGGCCTCCACCGCGTCCTCACACCCCACACATGCTCCTCCCCCTGTACCCCCGGCTCCTCCCCCTCCCGTCTCTGCCCCCAGCTGCTGCTGCAGAGCGGCCAACCACAGCAGCTCCTCCAGGGTGGGCGTGGCCGGAGCTGGGGTGCTGGTGTTGTAGTGAGTATGAGAGAGAGGGAGCGAGAGAGAGGAGGAAGAGCAGGAGGATTGAGGGAGAGTAGAGGGATAGGGAATGTGGTTGGGGCTGGGGGAGGAAGGGAGGGAGGAGGGAGGGCTGGAGTCGAGGCTGGAGGGCGGGACGGGGGTGGGGCGGCGGGCGCAGGGTGGCGGAGGGGAGGAGGCGGGTGGGACGGAGGGCGGTACGGCGATGCTGGTCATCCCGGTGTTGGGCTCAGGTTTGACCTCGAACTTGAGCAGGTCGAAGTCGTTGAGGTACTCCAGTGCCAGGGGGCTGGGCGGGAGGGGGAGGGAGGGCAGGGAAGGGTCTGACATCATCGAGGGAGGGGGAGGGGAGTGTGATTGCGTCTGTCTCTCTCACTCTGTGTTTCTCTGTGTCCCTCCCTGTCCCTCCTGTATCTGTGTCTCTCTCCCTTTCTGTGTCACTGTGTCTGTGTCTCTCTTTTTCTCTCTCTCTCTTTCTCTCTCTCTCTCTCTCTCTCTCTCTCTCTCTCTCTGTCTCTCTCTCTGTCTGTGATAAAGTCTACTCCTGAGTCTGGGAATTGCTCAGTAAATCCAATAGGTTTTCTTAGGTGTCAGTGACAGTGGGGATGGCTGAATAGCAGGGATGGAAAAATAATAAAACGACAAAAAGTCCCCTCAAATAAAGAAAACAATGAATTCCCCAAACTGGGAATGTTTCCTATGTGTGGTGTTTTCTAGTCAGGAAACAGAGGGATTATCTCTGAGCATAGTCACTAGCAACAGGGAGAAACAAAGAGAGGGAGAGAAAGAGAGAGAGAGAGGAAAGCAAAAAAAGGAAGAGAAGGAGAGAGGGAGGGAGAAAGAGGGTTAGAGAGAGAGGAGAGAGAGTTAATATACCCTTGCCAATCTGTATCAATTTACACATCGTTATAATATTATTACAACAAAAACAACAACAATAATAATATGAATTTAAATAATAATATACACAAGCCCAGGGTCAAATACACTGATACACAGTTTAACGCTGCTAAAACTACATTATCAGCCTCTCTATCTTTATTGTGCGACACTGACACGTGATGACTAAATCCACAGGATCTGCTTCGCGGAATGTATTTGAACAAGAAATAAATCACCAGTCATTTACCGGCCCGTCTGTCTGCGCTGTAGCCAGGCGTGCCGTACAGGTGTGCCGTACCTGTTGTCCCGTTGTCCTTGGCACTCTCTGTGTCCCGGGTCGGTCAGGTGCTGCACAACTCGGAGGTCCGGACGGTCACTCTCTCTGACCCTGTATAACTTCTCTCTCTCTCTCTCTCTCTCTCTCTCTCTCTCTCTGTCCGTGCAGCACTCTTCTCCGCTGTCTGCCCCTCTCGCTGCACCTCTCACTGCTGTCACTCACTGCCCGTATCTCTCTCACCATCTATCCCCCTGTCTCTCCCCCTCTCTGTCTCTCACTCACGCACACTGGATAGCACTGAGCTCCGGGGTGTCAGTCAGTCAGTCAGACAGACAGTCAGGCAGTAGAGATAGTTTCACATTCAGCTCAACTTCAGTCCCTCCATCCCAGTTTCGCACACTCCTGGTGCATGCATATTTCTCCTTGAACCTGTCTGTCTGTCTGTCTGTCAGTCCGCCCTGCAGCCTGTCTGTGTCTGTCTGCCTGTCTGTCTCTCCCAGGTATCGGCCGACTATCGCCTCGGTATCGCACACTGACCTGACCGCACACTCCTGCACTGCCTCTAATCTAGGGGGCTCCCACAGTGACGTCACCCGACGGCTCTTTAACTGCGCCGACCAATCACGGCGCGGTGGGGGGGCGTGTCTCACCTGGCTGCCGTCACACGGATGATGGCAACAACTTTGAACTGAAACTGAGATTTATTATTATTATTATTATTATTATTATTATTATTATTATTATTATTATTGTTGTAATAGTAGAAATAGCAATTCATATTAATAATTATTCATATTATTATTAGTAGTAGTGGAATTATAATTAGTATTCGTAATAGAAGTATTGGTATTATTGTGACAAGAAGCATTTTTTGATGATTTGAGACCGTGGTGCTCTCCTGACCTCTGCTGGCTATTTGTTGTTACTGCAGGCTGAATACCACAGTCTCATTGTCTTTGTGTGTCTCTCTGTGTCTGTGTGTGTCTCAGTGTGTCTGTGTTGGTCTCTCTGTGTCTGTCTCGGTGTGTCTGTGTTTGTCTCTGTGTCTGTCTCAGTGTGTCTGTGTTTGTCTCTGCGTGTGTCTCAGTGTGTCTGTGTTTGTCTCTGCGTGTGTCTCAGTGTGTCTGTGTTGGTCTCTCTGTGTCTGTCTCGGTGTGTCTGTGTTTGTCTCTGTGTCTGTCTCAGTGTGTCTGTGTTTGTCTCTGCGTGTGTCTCAGTGTGTCTGTGTTGGTCTCTCTGTCTGTCTCGGTGTGTCTGTGTTTGTCTCTGCGTGTGTCTCGGTGTGTCTGTGTTTGTCTCTGCGTGTGTCTCAGTGTGTCTGTGTTGGTCTCTCTGTGTCTGTCTCGGTGTGTCTGTGTTTGTCTCTGTGTCTGTGTTTGTCTCTGCGTGTGTCTCAGTGTGTCTGTGTTGGTCTCTCTGTCTGTCTCGGTGTGTCTGTGTTTGTCTCTGTGTCTGTCTCAGTGTGTCTGTGTTTGTCTCTGCGTGTGTCTCAGTGTGTCTGTGTTGGTCTCTCTGTGTCTGTCTCGGTGTGTCTGTGTTTGTCTCTGTGTCTGTCTCGGTGTGTCTGTGTTTGTCTCTGCGTGTGTCTCAGTGTGTCTGTGTTGGTCTCTCTGTCTGTCTCGGTGTGTCTGTGTTTGTCTCTGTGTCTGTCTCAGTGTGTCTGTGTTTGTCTCTGCGTGTGTCTCAGTGTGTCTGTGTTGGTCTCTCTGTCTGTCTCGGTGTGTCTGTGTTTGTCTCTGCGTGTGTCTCAGTGTGTCTGTGTTTGTCTCTGCGTGTGTCTCAGTGTGTCTGTGTTTGTCTCTGCGTGTGTCTCAGTGTGTCTGTGTTGGTCTCTGTGTCTGTCTCGGTGTGTCTGTGTTTGTCTCTGCGTGTGTCTCAGTGTGTCTGTGTTGGTCTCTCTGTGTCTGTCTCGGTGTGTCTGTGTTTGTCTCTGTGTCTGTCTCGGTGTGTCTGTGTTGGTCTCTCTGTGTCTCAGTGTGTCTCAGCGTGTCTGTGTTTGTCTCTGAGTGTGACTCAGTGTGTCTGTGTTGGTCTCTCTGTGTCTCAGTGTGTCTCAGTGTGTCTGTGTTTGTCTCTGCGTGTGTCTCAGTGTGTCTGTGTTGGTCTCTCTGTGTCTCAGTGTGTCTCAGTGTGTCTGTGTTTGTCTCTGCGTGTGTCTCAATGTCTGTATGTTTGTCTATGTGTGTGTGTCTGTGTTTGTCTCAGCGTGTCTGTGTTTGTCTCTGAGTGTGACTCAGTGTGTCTGTGTTGGTCTCTCTGTGTCTCAGTGTGTCTCAGTGTGTCTGTGTTTGTCTCTGCGTGTGTCTCAATGTCTGTATGTTTGTCTATGTGTGTGTGTCTGTGTTTGTCTCAGCGTGTCTGTGTTTGTCTCTGAGTGTGACTCAGTGTGTCTGTGTTGGTCTCTCTGTGTCTCAGTGTGTCTCAGTGTGTCTGTGTTTGTCTCTGCGTGTGTCTCAATGTCTGTATGTTTGTCTATGTGTGTGTGTCTGTGTTTGTCTCAGCGTGTCTGTGTTTGTCTCTGAGTGTGACTCAGTGTGTCTGTGTTGGTCTCTCTGTGTCTCAGTGTGTCTCAGTGTGTCTGTGTTTGTCTCTGCGTGTGTCTCAGTGTGTCTGTGTTGGTCTCTCTGTGTCTCAGTGTGTCTCAGTGTGTCTGTGTTTGTCTCTGCGTGTGTCTCAATGTCTGTATGTTTGTCTATGTGTGTGTGTCTGTGTTTGTCTCAGCGTGTCTGTGTTTGTCTCTGAGTGTGACTCAGTGTGTGTGTGTGTGTGGGTCGGTGTTTGTCTCAGTGTGTCTGTATTTGTCTCTATGTCTGTCTGTGTTTGTCTGTGTTTGGCTGCATTAATCAGTATTAATCAGATTTAGCCTCAGTTTCGGTATAATTGAGGGCTTAATTGCTGTTTTAATTGGCTTAAGTTGAGGAATGCGGAGTGGGCAGTATTTGTGTGTGTGTGAGGCGGGGCAGTGACTCCTTCTTTAAGCCCTTGTCTCTCTCTCTGCTAATTATGTCTTTTCAGTGTTAATTACATTGTCTCAGAGCGGATCAGAGAGATAATGTACTGTGTCTAAACTCTTAAATGTTCACAGATTAGATTTTAAATACACAGACTTACTAACTGACTGACTAACTGACCGATACACTGACTGACTGACATACTGACTGACACAGTGACTGATACACTGACTGACACACTGACTGATACACTGACTGACACAGTGACTGATACACTGACTGACACAGTGACTGATACACTGACTGACACACTGACTGATACACTGACTGATACACTGACTGACATACCGACTGACTGACTAACTGACAGACTGATTGACTGACTGAAAGACTGACTGGCTGATTGACTGACTGACTGACTGACACACTGACTGATACACTGACTGACTGACTGACACACTGACTGATACACTGACTGACTGACTAACTGACAGACTGATTGACTGACTGATTGACTGACACACTGACTGACAGACACACTGACTGACTGACTAACTGACAGACTGACAGACAGACTGACAGGATAACTAGCTGACAGACTGACTGACTGACTGACTGACAGACTGACTAACTAACTTACTGACAGACAGACTGACTAACTGACAGACTGATTGACTGACTGATTGACTGACACACTGACTGACAGACTGAGTGGCTGACTGACTGACAGACTGACTAACTAACTAACTGACAGACAGACTGACCGATAGACTAATTGATTGACTGATACACTGACTGATTGACTGACAGACTAACTAGCTGACAGACTGACTGTCTGACTGACAGACTAACTAGCTGACTGACTAACTAACTAACTGACAGACAGACTGACTAACTGACAGACTGATTGACTGACTGATTGACTGACACACTGACTGACAGACTGAGTGGCTGACTGACTGACAGACTGACTAACTAACTAACTGACAGACAGACTGACCGATAGACTAATTGATTGACTGATACACTGACTGATTGACTGACAGACTAACTAGCTGACAGACTGACTGTCTGACTGACAGACTAACTAGCTGACTGACTAACTAACTAACTGACAGACAGACTGACTAACTGACAGACTGATTGACTGACTGATTGACTGACACACTGACTGACAGACTGAGTGGCTGACTGACTGACAGACTGACTAACTAACTAACTGACAGACAGACTGACTGATAGACTAATTGATTGACTGATACACTGACTGATTGACTGACAGACTAACTAGCTGACAGACTGACTGTCTGACTGACAGACTAACTAGCTGACAGACTGACTGTCTGACTGACAGACTGACTGACTGACTGACCGATACACTAATTGATTGAATGATACACTGACTGACTGATACACTGTACAAACTTGAAAAGAGAGAGAAAGATGAAGGGAGAAGGAGATGGAGAGGCAGAGAAAGAGAGGGAGGAGAGAGGGAGGGAGGTAGAGCTGGACAGTGGGGATTTAATATGACAGTTTAAGTGACAGATTACTTCAATTATATCAGTAAGAAGGGATTAGACCCACACACGGGGGGGCAGTGTGTTGTTTGTTCAGGGCTCAGGGTTCAGGTATGTGACAGGATGGGGTGGGGGGGCAGTCTGTGGCTGTCTGGACAGACTGACACTCACACTAACCCCTGGACTGATATAGACACAGAAATGTAATAAAGTGAAGTACAGTGCAGTATAGTATAGTATATTACAGTATAGTATAGGATAGTATATAATAGTACAGTGCAGTATAACACATTGAAGTACAGTATAATACAGTGCAGTATAACGCAGTATGGTTTAATACAGTGCAGTATAGTATAGTATGATACAGTGCAGTGTATTATATTTTAGGGCTGTATTTGATTTTAAACAGTCCAATCAGATGATCAGTGTGATTAGAATGAAGGAACCAGGGCCACTTGAGCAACAAGAGGAGAGGAGAGGAAGAGAAGGGGAGGAGAGAGGAGAGTGAAGAGGAGAGGAGAGGAGAGGAAGAGGGAAGAGATACAAATCAGTAATCGTTATCCAGACATCATGCAGCCAACTATTCGCCAACGCTCAGCCGACCCCTAGCCCCTGGCTGCCCCCACAGTGAGTGCGTGGGTCGGGGGGGGGATCTCCAGGCTGGCTGTGATTAGAGTTCAGAGCGGCTGATCTGGGCTCAGATTATCACACAGCCTGGGTGACACCCCATCTGTAATATAGACTGCAGCATTAACCCAGGGGGGGACATTACCCCATTAGGGACACAGAGAGAGTCTAAGGAGTGTAGTGAGGCTGGGTGACAGGGAGACAGAAGATAGAGGGATGGAGGGATGGGGGACAGAGGGATAGAGGGATGGGGGGATTAGAGGGTCGATATTTTGGCTCAACTCCCAGACTGAAAGATGACACTAAACCTGTTAAATCCCTCCCCACACACCCCCCCCAGGAATAATCCACACCAGCACCACACTCCTCTTTAATCTCATCCCTCCATCATTAGCACACTGCCGTGCACAACAACACAACACACAGCTGAATGTTGAACACACTGTCGCGCGCACACACACACACTGACTCACACACACACACACACACACTGACGTGCACACTGACGCACACACACTGATTCACACACACGCACACTGACACACTGACTGGTGCTGCACTCCTTAAAGTTGCCAGTTGGTGGCAGCATTGCCCAGTTTGTTTGGTATTGTGGTTAACACAGACAGACACTCTGGATCAGAGTGCGTTTCAGTGGTCAGGGAGTGTTCTGTGTTGTGCAGAAGAACGTGCATCTCTGTGTCCACCTCTCCTGTCTCACAGTGACCACAGAGCCGGTCCTCTCTGGGCAGCCAGGTCTGCCTGTGTCGTCCTGTTTCTCTGCCCAGGCTGTGGTCACTGAGCCTGTAATTGGTCAGGATCTGTCTCTGCTTTTTGTCTCTGACAGTGAAGACATACTCGGCAGGTGGACTCTGTTTAGGGCCCGATGGCAATCCAGTTTGATTTGGGATTTAGTTTCTTTGTCCCAGTCTTCCAGAGAGGAGCTCTTGGTTTGCTTTATAGTTTGGTTGACTGATCTGTGGCCAGAGAGCAGTGCTGGCCTGAAGCTGGTTAGTCCTGTAGGCCTAATTCAGCTCTGCATGCAGTATTAGCAACTGCACCTGCACCCCACTCTCTCTCCCCCTGTCTCTCTCTCTTTCTCTATCTCTCTCTCGCTCCTTTGTTAATGGTGTCTATTTGCCTGCAGTGTGCTGATGAAGTGCTCCCATTACTAACTAACTGCTGATCAATTAAAGAACAATTAAGAACAGGATTCTTTTTCATCCGTTAAGAACTCTAATTGAATACCAGATGCAGGCAGCAGGCAGGGAAGGAGGGAGAGCGAGAGAGAGAGAGAAGACAAAGGAAGGGAAGAGAGTTAGGGAGAGAGAGAGAAGGAGGGAGGGCAGGACACTGTGTAGGTTTGTGTAAAGATATCAATACATCCCCTGCCCCCCTCCCTCTCAGTCTTCTATTATTAGTGTTTTCGTTACTTAGCAACACAACCAGATTGGAACCACAACATTCTATTAGATTTCCTGGAAGATACAGATATGTACAGAGAGATACATATTCAATACCGAGCCAGAGTGTGTATGTATACAGCAAAATATGGTATAGTGTGTGTCCTGCAGGTGTATGTACAGTACAGTGTGTGTAATCCAGGTGTATATATACAGTACAGTGTGTGTAGTACAGATGTATATATACAGTACAGTGTGTTCTCCAGGTGTATATATACAGTACAGTGTGTGTACTCCAGGTGTATATATACAATACAGTGTACTCCAGGTGTATATATACAGTACAGTGTGTGTAGTACAGGTGTATATATACAGTACAGTGTGTGTACTCCAGGTGTATATATACAGTACAGTGTGTGTACTCCAGGTGTATATATACAGTACAGTGTGTGTACTCCAGGTGTATATATACAGTACTGTGTGTACTCCTGGTGTATATCTACAGTACAGTGTGTACTCCAGGTGTATATATACAGTACAGTGTGTGTAGTCCAGGTGTATATATACAGTACAGTGTGTGTACTCCAGGTGTATATATACAGTACAGTGTGTGTAGTACAGGTGTATATATACAGTACAGTGTGTGTACTCCAGGTGTGTATATACAGTACAGTGTGTGTAGTACAGGTGTATATATACAGTACAGTGTGTGTTCTCCAGGTGTATATATACAGTACAGTGTGTGTAGTACAGGTGTATATATACAGTACAGTGTGTACTCCAGGTGTATATATACAGTACAGTGTGTGTAGTACAGGTGTATATATACAGTACTGTGTGTGTACTCCAGGTGTATATATACAGTACAGTGTGTGTTCTCCAGGTGTATATATACAGTACAGTGTGTGTAGTACAGGTGTATATATACAGTACAGTGTGTACTCCAGGTATAAATCTACAGAACACAGCAGTCAGTTCAGATATAAATTAATTAAACAATTTATTAATTTGGGTACCATTACAGGGTTAAAGAAACCAGAAACACAGTCTCTTCCTCTTCTTCAATGTCTTTTTCTTCTTCTTCTTCTTCTTCTTCTTCTTCTTTTTATTATTATTGCACTTTTTGAAATTAGTGGGTCAGTTAGTCATTAATTCAGTTAGTCAGTCAGTCTGTCATTCAGCTGGTGAGTGTTGGGCTGGGGGGGCTATGTGTGTGGGGTGGGTGACCGGGGCGACTCTGGGGGGACACCAGCAGGACGGCACAAGGGCTCTCAGCTGCTTGACAGCCGGCCGTGACAACAGGAAGTAGAGGGGCGGGTTCCAGCAGGGAGCCAATAGGATGAGGAGGATGGCAGTCAGAGAGCCCACCTCCCACAGCAATGAGACCTGGGGGGGTGGCGGGGATGGGGATGGGGGTGCATTGGAGGGGCTGGGCAGGGTTGAGGGAGGGGTGGCAGTGGGGTAGTTCTTGGGGGCGCCAGGGGTAGTCAGATAGGGTGGATATCTGCTGGTGGCCAGGTAGGGAGGGACAGAGGAGTGATTATTGACAGAGGGGGGGTCCGGAAGTGTGGAGACCAGGTGCGAATAATATAGGATCGTGGGGGGCGGGGGGCTGGAGGGGGACGGCGGGGCGGAGTCATCAGGGAACGGGGCGGTGGCCCAGTCGGGGGGGGGCAGGTTGACGAACTCCAGCACGTAGTAGGGCAGCCAGCTGAGCGCGAAGGCCAGTGTGGAGCCAATGAGCAGCGCCGTGGCCTTCCGATTTCGCCGCGCAGCCACGCAGGCGCCCAGTCCCCCCCGTGCCCCGCCACCGGCCCGGCCCCCTGCCCGCTGCAGGTGGGCCACGATGCGGGCGCAAGTGAGGGCGATTGTGAGCAGGGGGGCCAGGTAGTACACCAGCAGTGCTGGCACCAGAAAGCCCAGCCAGCGGCCCCGGCCCACCGCCCAGGTGCAGTCGCTGTCGAACTGCACGTAGGTGACCTTGGGCAGCGCCATGCACACGGCCACCAGCCATATCACAGACACCACGCCCACTCTGAGAGAAAGGGAGGGAGAGGAGAGAGGGAGGGAGGGAGGGGGAGCAAGGGAGAGAAGGGGAGGTTACTAAAATTACATCATGCAAAATCGACTATTGCTCTTACTGTACTTCTACTACTTTTACTGCTATGTTTACTACTACTGCTACTTTTACTGCTACTATTACTTACTACAGCTCCTTGCAAATTGTACAACCCTGCCCCCCCTCCTCAGACACAGTATACGTACAGGCGGGGGGGGGTGAGGCGGCCGCACCCCCTGGAGGATGGGGCGGGGGAGGCAGGGCAAGGGTGTGTGGGTGGGTGGCGGGGTGATGGACGGGAGGGGGCGCAACGTGTGATAACAATGCGCTGGCGGAGCAGGGCCAGGGCAGCCAGGCTGAACACCCCCGCCCCCGCGGTCAGGGAAGTGGAGAACGCCACAAACACACAGGTGCCCCCTCCGAGCCGCCAGCCGCTGGCCCCCGCCCCCAGCAGCACGGCCGGCAGCGACAGCAGCGCCCCCACGTCCGCCACGCTCAGGCTGAGCAGCAGCACCACGCTGGGCCGGGCCCAGCGCCGGCCGGGCTGCCGGGTCAGCACCAGCCACACCAGCAGATGCCCCCCACCCCCTGCCAGCAGCGCCAGCACACTGAACAGAGGCAGCACCAGCGAGAAGGAGATGGTGGTGTCAGCACTGACTGACTGGAACAGCAGGTTCACTATGGCTGGCATCCCTGGGAAAAGAAGGGGAGAGAGAGTGGAGAGAGACTGTTCCCATTGTCCTGTCCATGCTTTACAATTAGTCAATTAGACTGACTGACACACTAACTGATACACAGACTGACTGACACTGATACACTGACTAACTGATACATTGACCGACTGACTGATACACAGACTAACTGACACAGTGACTGACTGACTGACTGATACACAGACTGACTGATACACAGACTGACTGATACACAGACTGACTGACACAGTGACTGACTGACTGATACACAGACTGACTGACTGACTGATACACTGACTGACTGAATGACTGACACAGAGACTCACTGACTGACTGACTGACTGATACACAGACTGACTGACACAGTGACTGACTGACTGACTGATACACAGACTGACTGATACACAGACTGACTGACACAGTGACTGACTGACTGATACACAGACTGACTGACACTGATACACTGACTAACTGACACATTGACAGACTGACAGACACAGTGACTGACTGACTGACTGATACACTGACTGACTGATACACTGACTGACTGACTGACTGACACAGAGACTCACTGACTGACTGACTGACTGATACACAGACTGACTGACACACAGACTGACTGACACATTGACCAACTGACTGATACACAGACTGACTGACACAGTGACTGACTGACTGATACACAGACTGACTGACACAGTGACTGACTGACTGATACACAGACTGACTGACACAGTGACTGACTGACTGATACACAGACTGACTGACACAGTGACTGACTGACTGATACACAGACTGACTGACACAGTGACTGACTGACTGATACACAGACTGATTTATACACTGACACTGATATGCTGACTGACTGACTGACACTCTGACTGACACATTGACTTACTGAAACACTGACCGACTGACAGCAATTCAATACAATAAAACCACAACAATTAATACTACTACTGCTGCAAATAATAATAATAATAATAATAATAATAATAATAATAATAATAATAATAATAATAATAATATCCACTGCAGCACCCTTACCTGTCTGGTGATAAACTCGCAAAAACACAACTGCTCCTCCTTCTGCGCCTGTCTGTCTGTCTGTCTGTCTGTCTGTCTGTCTGCCTGTCTGTCTGTCCGTCTGTATGTGCGTCTTTCTATCTGTATGTCTGTCTTACTGCCTGTGCATCTGGGTACTTGTCTCTTTGTGTCTTCCTGACTGTCTCTATTTATTAATGTGTTTTTCTGAAACAGCAAGAGACAGACAATCACACAGGAGAGAGAGAGAGAGGGAGAGGGAGATCCTGCTAATTTCACTGCCCGTACCAATCACTCCCTAATCTCAGACTCCAATTACAGACCGTAATCACAGGCCTCAGTCAGTCCAATCAGTGCAAATTATCCAATTATTCCAGTCCAGGCCAGGGTGCGCTGAGTGCTCCAGTCTCCCTCAATTTGTCCTGATCATCAATTAATTAACTCCAATTAGTCAACAAAGAGAGTCCCCAGTCTGACTCTGTCCTTCGTCGTATCAGTCAGGTGTATGATTGAGGTGTCTCTTTCTCTCCTCCTCCTCCTCCTCCCCCTCTCCCTCTCTTCCATCTGTTTCCGTAACGACTGAAGAATTGCGTTACCTCAGCCACCTGTTCTCAATTTGCAAAAAGGTCAGTTAGGGAGAGAGAGAGCGTGAGAGTGAGTGAGTGAAGGTGAGGGAGAGAGAAGGAAAGAGAAAGAGAGGGAGATGGAGGGAAGGAGGCAGGAGGGCAACAAGAGAGAGGTATAGGGGAGCTGAGAAAGAGTAGAGTGAGAGAGCAAGAGAGTAGAAAGAGATGTGTAGTCTTGTAGAGCAGGGCTGCTCAATCCTGGTCCAGGAGAAACCACTATCCTGCTGGTTTTTATTCCAACTGATCTCTCAGTTACTTAATTGAACCTTAATTAAGTAACCATCTGCTTAGATTTGACTTTTTAAATTGTGTAATAAAAGAGCTGGTTCTTCAATAAGAGAGATATTAGGAGACAGAGGAAGGGACAGAGATAGAAGAATAGAGAACAAGAGCATTCTCTCTCCCAAACCCCTCCTCCCCGCTCTCTCTCTCAGCTGTACATATGATATTTTTGACCCCAATTACAGTCCAGTGATGTGGATACAGATGAGTAAACAAGCTCTCTCTCTCTCTCTCACACACACACACACACACACACTCATATACACACACATAGAGGGAGAGAAGGAGGAGAGAGACAGGGGAGATGGAGAGAGTGGAGGAGGGGGTGGGGGTTAGCTGTGCTCCAGTAAACATCTGTTTAATGAATATCATTGAGGAGAGAGGTACATATTGAACACTGACACTGTGCAGCCACAGTCCAGCCACTATAGACCAGTCCAGTCCAGACTGGAGAGACAGTGAAAGAGAGAGACTTGGATAGAGGGAGAGGGAGAGAGAGAGAGAGTGGGGGAAGGGAGAGACATGAAAGCAGAGATAGATAGAGACAGAGAGAGAGACAGAGAACAGGGGAAGTCTCAGTAATGATAAGCACAAAGCCACAGCGGTGGGTTGAAGAGGAGTCGTTTATTCAGTTCTTTATCACAGAGCTCTGCAGTCGGAGGCCGTTCACGATGACTGATTACATATGTGTATGGAAACAATGCTGTCGGGGGGCAGGAGGGGCAGACGAGCTACGATATTTTATCAAGTGCGCGGTTCTACAGCGGAGAAACAGGGAGCGAAGCAAAGCGATTGCAAACCAAGATGATGGAAGAGGCAGTGTAGCCGTAAGTGAGGAACAGTGAACATTTCAGAAAAGTAAAAAGACACAAAGCAGGCAGACATGTCCAAAAGATATATAAAGAGCCCCCTACATCTGTGAACATCTCTCTCTATCGCTCCCTCTTTCTATTGATCTATAGAGAACAGATAGACAGACATTTAGATAAGTGGATACATACATACTTCATATATAGATATTTATGAATATAGGTGTATTTGTGTGCATATCTCCTGTACCAAAAATGCATATATATATTTGTTTATTCAAGTTAATCTGATGAGAGTGATAGGGAGACAGCTCCCCCTCACTCTCTACAGGCTCAGCAGGGGAACTGCAGCTCACTGGAGTAATAATAATAATAATAATAATAATAATAATAATAATAATAATAATAATAATAATAATAATGTTGTGAGAGAGAAGGCCATAACACCCCCACAGGCTCAGCAGGGGAACCACAGCTCACTGTGACTGTGCGTCCGTGAGATCTGGACTGGTTCTGGTTCAGCGGTGTTCTGCTGGGTCGGAGTTCAGGTCGGGCTGTGGTTTAGTACAGATGTGGTTCTGCTGTGTTTGCATGTAGACTGGATCAGGGTTCAGCTGGGTCCTGGGATGTAGGTCTGTCCAGCTGTGGTTCTGGACTGGAGCCCGGTCCTGGGCCAGATCAGGGTTCTGTAGGACTGGGAGCGGGGCTCGGAGAGGGGCGGGGCAGGCCTGGGGTGATCCCCCGGCTGAGGAAGTACTGCACCAGCTGATCGGGAATCTCAGCCAGCACACACTGAGAGAGAGTGGACACTGGGGCCTGAGAGAGAGAGAGAGAGAGAGAGAGAGAGGGTTGACAGACAGATACACAGTATGACTGGCTGGACACTGCAGTACACCATCACAGCCCCCCCTCCCACACACACACAACACACACACACACACATACACTGGTACAAAGCCACACAATATAACCCCCCCTCCCCTCCAGGACACTGACGTTCTTGAAGTCCCTGAAGGGCACAAACTGGACGATGTCTCTCTGTGCGCGCCGCCCCCCCCCGGCCAGCAGCGGCCCGCCCTCGTCGCCGTCCAGCGCC
This sequence comes from Amia ocellicauda, assembly GCF_036373705.1. NCBI lineage: Eukaryota > Metazoa > Chordata > Actinopteri > Amiiformes > Amiidae > Amia > Amia ocellicauda. The sequence continues at coordinate 9,477,315 of NC_089863.1, forward strand.
CGCATCTCCCCGAAGTCCGCGAAGCCGACGCCCACGATCACCACAGAGACGGGCAGGCTGCTGGCTCGCACGATGGCCTCCCGGGTGGACGCAAGATCACTGACTGTCCCATCGGTCAGGATCAGCAGGATATAGTACTGCTGCAGAGAGGGGGTGGGGGGAGAGGGAATGAGACAGAGAACGAGAGTGAGCGATGCCAATGTTATGAAGAAATTAAGTATCTTCCCCTGCCCCTGGTCACCACCCTCCCCTCTCACCGTGGCCGTGTCGGGGCTGAGCTCCTGCTCGGCTCGCTGAGAGACCCTGTTGATGATGGGCGCCACGTTGGTGGGGCCGTACAGCTGCACCCTGGGCAGGCACTGTCTGTATGCCTCTATCACCCCCTCGATACCTGAGAAAGAGGGAGTGAGAGAGAGAGAGGGAGGAGAGGGGGATATGTTGTTAAATGTGTTTCATAATACAGGAAGAATTGTTTAACAAAAAAACAAAAAATAAAACACAGCGTGGCAGTCTGTACCTTCGCACTCTGGGTTGTCTGGGTTGAAGTTGAGTGGGAAGTCATGTGACACCTGCAAAGACAGGGCCTTGTCCATCACACTGACAACAGCAGGAACTGGAGCAGCAGTAGCAGTAGAAGCAGTAGTAACACAGTAGTATTACATTAATATCAGTAGTAATAATATGGTAATAACAATAGCAAGTGCAGCAGCAGTAGCAGCTATATTAGCAATATTAGCAGCAGTAGCAATGGTAAGCAGTAGTAATACAGTTTAGCTAGAAGTAGTATTATAGTAGTAGTAGAGATGTAATACAGTAGTAGCACAGTAGTAACACAATAGCAATAGAGTAGTAGCTGTATGCATTGTTATTACCTCATAGTTGGGGGGGATTCGAGCCCCGAACCCGAAAGCAGGGAAAGACTTGTCACTGGAATTAATTTAATTAGAGATACTAATTAAGGAGTTTAATTAGAGCAATTAGAGGTGTTAGTGAGAGGAAACAGAGACTGAGACACACGCAGAGACTGAGAGACACACCGACACACATTCACACTCACACACTAACACATACTCTCTCTCTCTCACACACACACATAGACAGGCTCCAGCCCCTCTGTGATGATAGAATAGCCTCCCACCCCCTCTCCCCAGCAGCTGGCGCAGACGGATGATGTCAGTGTACCTGTCGTAGTCCTGACAGACCTCAGCCACAGCTGACAGGGCCTTGACATACTCGTTGGGCTGTGATTGGTCGATGTAGTGGAGGGAGGAGTTACTCCGGGGGTCGCCATTCGACGCAGTGAAGTCAATTGCCACCTGAGAGAGAGAGCGAGAGAGAGAAAGGAAAACGATAGGGCAGGGAGGGGGGGAGTGAGGGAGCAAGGGAGAGAGAGAAGGGGGGAGACAGAGAGAAAGAGAAGAGAGGGAGTGAGAGAGAGACAGAGAGAGGGGGAATGGGGAATGGGGGAGAGGTAAAGCGAGAAAGGAAGAAGGAGAGGAATAAGGATGGAAGGAGGGAAGGGGGAGAGCAGAGGGCAATAATGGAGCGACAGACAGAGACAGAGAGAGAGTAGTTGAGTGGACAGTCCTGCTTCGACCCCTGATCCATTAAGCAATTAGCTAATTGTTAATTGGATAATGTGTAGGTTAATTGTCCATTAGGTCATGAATTGATCCTCAGAGACTCACAGAGAAGTGGATCTGACACCCCCCCATGATGTAGTCCAGGAACGTGTAAACCTTCTCCACCTGTGAGAGAGGGACAGAGAGAGGGAGATGGAGAAAGTCAATTATTAATGTATTCAATAATGACATCAAAGTGTTGATGCTGCTACTACTGCTGCTGCTACTGCAATTGCTACTACAACAACAACAACCACAGCCAGGCTGCTCCCTGGCGTGGAGAGGCAGGGACAAGTGCCAGGGAGTGGAGTAGTAGAGAAAAAAGAGAGAGAAAGAGCGAGACAAGGACTGAGAGACACTACAGGCTTTGGCTGTGTGTGTGGCTGTGCGTCTAGTCTGTTATTAGCTGTATTTTGAGAGAGGGATCTGTGTTCGTGTTAAAGCAGGCTCAACAAGGACTTAGGAGTCTGTGTCCATTCTGTATCTGTTTATTTGTGCGCTGTACACGGTATAGAATAAAACCACTGCGGCCTTTTCACCACATCCCTGCCAGTTTGCATGTCTTTTTCCTAGACACCGCCTACATATCGAGCCCAACTCTGTGGACGCCCCCCTAGGGCCTGGATGCTTTATATAGACACTGCCGAATAATACCAATGTGCACAAATTCACTGTGATGTGCGGTGACACAGACGTTTGAAGACAGACCCAGGTGTGGGTGCTAATGGTGGAGGATGGACTGTAGACACAAGACAAGGTAAACAGAGACTGCAATAGAGTGTGTATGAGACACAGAGATGCAGAGATGAGTTTCAATACTACTGAGGAAAACCTGTTCTGGTTCATTTTATGAGACTAGTGCTATTTTCTATAGCTCTCTTCCTTTTTCCCTTTCCCTTAGTGAAAAGGCTCACACAGGAGGTGGACAGGTCACCTTGCACTTGGAGACGATGATGCGTCCAGAGTTCTTGTAGTTTCTCTTCTTAGCTTTGTACTTCGGGTTAATACAGTCCAGCACCACCTGGCAACACACAACACACACACGGTGGTTAATACAGTCCAGCACCACCTGGCAACACACAACACACACAGACATGCACACACAGACGGACAGTGGGAGTGGACAGGGACGGGCTGACCTCCCCCTCTGTGGCGCCGCCTTGCAGGTCTTTCAGGGTAGTCAATGCCTCCCCAATGAAGTCGTGCTTCCCACTGGAGTCAAAATCACGTACCACCAGCTGCACAGAGGAGTAGGGAGTCAAAAGATAAGCAAACTTCTCTCTCACCCTCCATCTCTCTCACCCCCTCCCGCTCTCCCTCCCTCTCTCTCCAACTCTCTCCCTCTGCCTCTCGCTATCTCTCTATCTCTCTCTCTCCCTCCTTCCTCTCTCTCCCTCTCTTCCCAATCCCTCTCTCTCTTTCTCCCAACCTCTCTTTCTCTCTCCACCTCTCTCTCTCTCTCTCTCTGTACCCGCAGTGATCTCTGGGGGTCTCCACTGCACAGTGAGTGTAGAGACAGAGTGAAGGGCTGCCACTGTGGACTGAGGTCATTCTTCACCACCTGGGAGAAGGAGAGAGGGAGGAAGAGAAAGAGGAAGAAGAGGGAGAGAGGGGTGAGTGTGTCAGTCAGTCACTTGGTTAGTTAGATAGTTAGCTGGTCAGCTGGCTGCGCTCTGACCTCAGTGCGAGTGACCAGTTGCTCAGTCTTATCGCCGCTCACTTTGTAGATCTCCAGGAACGGGTCTGACTTACTGAAGAGATCCTGAGAGAGAGGGATGGGGAGAGAGGGATGGGGAGAGAGGGGGAGAGAAAGACTGCTCATTAAACACTCAAATCACAGCTCTTTAAGCAGCAGTTATTTCACTGAACTGTATGGAGACACTCTTGCCAGAAGGGACTGTTAGCACAACATTAACACTACTGTCAGTATGACCGTAACGCAACCGTAACAAAAGTGACACAGTAACACAGTAACGCAGTAATGCAGTGACACAGTACCACAATCATGCAGACACAATAACAAGTAACACAGTAACATAGTAATACAGTGACACAGCAACACAGTGACACAGTAATGCAGTGACACCATAATGTAGAAACACAATAACACGTTGACATGGTATCACAGTAACACAGCAACCCAGTAACACAGTAACACAGCAACCCAGTGACACAGTAACACAATAACACAGTGACACAGTAACACAATAACACAGTGACACAATAACACAGTGACACAATAACACAATAACACAGTGACACAGTAACACAATAACAGAGTAACAGCATAACACATGACACAACACAGAAACCTCACTGACCTTGTTGTCCAGTTTCTGAGCCCTAAACTGCAGTTCCACAAATTCACTGCTCCCCGACACCTCCTCCGATACCACCTGCAGCACAACACCACACCAACAATAATAACCACAGTGTGAAGGAGCTGAAGACACTTTGTCTGCCTGTGATATTATTGGTTATGTATTATTGTATGGTATGGTAGTGTGCATCTCCTGATGAAGATCTTGTGTAGATCGAAACGTTGTTTGTTCTAAAAACCTGCAAAGCGTGGGCTAAATAAATACTTTTATGTGTGCGTTGGAGCTGTGGTGAGTGTGTGTCTTTCTGTACACTGCACCTACTTAGCAAGTTGGATGTGCATGTGATTAACTTTTATTAATATCTTTATTTTAGTTTCCAAATAAATGGACTGTGCCAGATGTACATTTATCATAGAAAAAATATGAAATACAATATGAAAATTGTACGTTCCGACAGGATCTGTTAATAGTGGAATGCAGTACATAATAATTGTAATAATAATTACTGTATATATACATTTTATTTCACATTATTATTATTTAGTAGTAGTAGTAGTAATAGTAGTAGTAGTAGTGGTAGTAGTAGCGGAAGTATTAGTATAAGTATTGTATAGTATTAACATGGGATTTTAAATAATATATTGTTTTAGCATTTGGTGTTTGGTGTTTTCTATCGATTATGAACCATTCATTATTGATCATATCCTTACAGAAAGCACTAGCATAGTAAGTGATGTAACGACAGGAGGAATTAGTGTTCAGTCGAACGGAAGAAGAATGTTAACGATCTTGCAAGAGAACAAGACAAAGATAACAAAACTGATAATGATAATGATGACGATGATGGAGAGGATTAAGACGAAGGTGTTTCTCACAGTGATGGTTGACTTTCCGGCCTGTTTTCCATTCCGCAGTAAAAGAGGTTTAGTGACTCTGGTCTGAGAGACGATCTGAGAGAGAGAGAGAGAGAAGGACGGAGATGGGGAGAGTGAGGGGGAGGGAGAGAGAGGTGTAGGGGGTGAACATTTTTGGAAAAGCATATAAATAAGTGACAAACACGGACTGACTGACACACTGAGTGACTGATACAGACGAATACAGAGACAAACACATGCTACACCATTCTATTCCACTCTCTCTCTCTCTGTCTCTCTCTCTCTCTCAGTACCTGTCCCAGGGTGAAGTGGCAGCTGCCCAGGTGATCGTCCTCTCTGAGCTCAGGTACGGCCCCATCCCCCTGCCCACCCCGGCCACCCTCTGCCCCGCCCCCCCCCGGCACGTCGAACACTTCCAGGCACAGGGGCTGCAGCTGCTGGAACTGGAACAGCAGCCAGGGGGCGACAGAAAACTGGGGGTTCACACTGCAGCGCACAGTCTCTGTACAGCCAGCCTGAGAGAGGGGGAGAGGTTGTTTATTGTGTGGTTCAATAAAGTGTTTGGTTTAACAAAACTCTCACCTCTCTCTCTCTCTTGCTCTCTCTCTCACCTCTTTCCAGGTTCCTTCAGTCTGAACTTTGACAACCACACAGGGGTTGGGCTTGGCCAGTGTGTCTCTGGCCAATAGGCACTGACAGGATATCCTTAGCTCCACCCTCGGCCCCCCTAGGGCAGCGGATTGGCTGTCCTTGTTGTCAGTCATGCCTTCCTTTCTGTGGAAGATACAGCCAATCCAGATTGGCATTCTTCTACTTAGTGTTATGTATGTTTATATTTTTGGTGTGTGTGCGTGTTAGGGTAGGTGTGTGACACAAACACAACACACACAATTGACACATGCAAAGTCACAATAGACACACACTCAGACACACACAATAGACACACATACGCAATAAACACACTCACACACACTGACCTTGTGTGTCTTTTGAAGCTTCACTTAAACAACATAACACATCCTTTTCAGGAAAAGGAGAGACAGGAATCAGGGGTAGAGAGGGGGAGAGCTGAGGTCAAACTAAGACCAAGAGAATAAGAGAGAGAGAGAAAGAGAGAGTTAATGCAGACACTGACTGAACACTACAGCACATTAACACTGCACTGAGAGAGAGGGGTAATACAGACACACTGAACACTACAGCACATTAACACTGCACTGAGAGAGAGAGGGTTAATACAGACACACTGACTGAACACTACAGCACATTAACACTGCACTGAGAGAGAGAGGGTTAATACAGACACACTGACTGAACACTACAGCACATTAACACTGCACTGAGAGAGAGAGGGTTAATACAGACACACTGACTGACTGAACACTACAGCACATTAACACTGCACTGAGAGAGAGAGGGTTAATACAGACACACTGACTGAACACTACAGCACATTAACACTGCACTGAGAGAGAGAGGGTTAATACAGACACACTGACTGAACACTACAGCACATTAACACTGCACTGAGAGAGAGAGGGTTAATACAGACACACTGACTGAACACTACAGCACATTAACACTGCACTGAGAGAGAGAGGGTTAATACAGACACACTGAACACTACAGCACATTAACACTGCACTGAGAGAGAGAGGGTTAATACAGACACACTGACTGAACACTACAGCACATTAACACTGCACTGAGAGAGAGAGGGTTAATACAGACACACTGACTGACTGAACACTACAGCACATTAACACTGCACTGAGAGAGAGGGTTAATACAGACACTGACTGAACACTACAGCACATTAACACTGCACTGAGAGAGAGAGGGTTAATACAGACACACTGAACACTACAGCACATTAACACTGCACTGAGAGAGAGAGGGTTAATACAGACACACTGACTGAACACTACAGCACATTAACACTGCACTGAGAGAGAGAGGGTTAATACAGACACACTGACTGAACACTACAGCACATTAACACTGCACTGAGAGAGAGAGGGTTAATACAGACACACTGACTGACTGAACACTACAGCACATTAACACTGCACTGAGAGAGAGAGGGTTAATACAGACACACTGACTGAACACTACAGCACATTAACACTGCACTGAGAGAGAGAGGGTTAATACAGACACGCTGACTGAACACTACAGCACATTAACACTGCACTGAGAGAGAGAGGGTTAATACAGACACGCTGACTGAACACTACAGCACATTAACACTGCACTGAGAGAGAGAGGGTTAATACAGACACACTGACTGACTGAACACTACAGCACATTAACACTGCACTGAGAGAGAGAGGGTTAATACAGACACACTGACTGACTGAACACTACAGCACATTAACACTGCACTGAGAGAGAGAGGGTTAATACAGACACACTGAACACTACAGCACATTAAAACTGCACTGAGAGAGAGAGGGGTAATACAGACACACTGAACACTACAGCACATTAACACTGCACTGAGAGAGAGGGTTAATACAGACACACTGAACACTACAGCACATTAACACTGCACTGAGAGAGAGAGGGTTAATACAGACACACTGATTGACTGAACACTACAGCACATTAACACTGCACTGAGAGAGAGAGGGGTAATACAGACACACTGAACACTACAGCACATTAACACTGCACTGAGAGAGAGGGTTAATACAGACACACTGAACACTACAGCACATTAACACTGCACTGAGAGAGAGAGGGTTAATACAGACACACTGACTGAACACTACAGCACATTAACACTGCACTGAGAAAGAGAGGGTTAATACAGACACACTGACTGACTGAACACTACAGCACATTAACACTGCACTGAGAGAGAGAGGGGATTACAGAATGAGGAAGAGAGGAGGATGAAGATTCACCGAGCGATGGCGCAGAGAATGGGGGATGAAAGGGACAAATTCTACAAGAAAGGGATGGAATCAGGAAAGAAGAGAGTGACGAGAAAGACAGGGGTCAATAAAGAACAATCCTTTTAAGAAGAGATAATTCTGAGAACAAATAGTAAAAATATCGACTCTTACTATATAATAATAAATAACCCTCAAAAAGAAGAAGAGGAGGGGATAGAGAGGAGAGGAGAGGAGAGGAGAGAGGGATGAGAGGCAGAGAAAGAGACAGCAGCTTACCTCTCCAGCTCTGTCGTTCCCTGACGGAGGAATGAACTCACTGAGATTACTGTGGTGTGAACGGCTCTGCCTCCCTCCCTCCCTCCTTCTCAGTGGAAGATGTTCCTCCAGTGACTCTCTTAGAAGATGTTGCCAAAAAACATTTAGACACTTTTAACCCTTCTATTGTCTACGCAGCAATATGATTCTCTCCCTCTCTCTCGCTCTGTCCCTCCCTCACTGCCTCTCCTGTTCTGTCTGTTATTTTTTCCATGCAGTCTGTCAGTTGTACATTAAACCTCTCTACTCCTCTCCCTCTCTCTCTTTCTCCCTTGCCCTGTCTCTCTCGCACTGTGAGTGACACCTACTTATTAATCCCTTCAAAACAGTGCTTTTCTCCTGACAGATACTGAGAGCCGAGAGAGAGAGAAAGAGAGAGAGAGAGAGAGAGAAAGAGAGAGAGAGAGGGGGTTAATAAAGGCAATCTGACTGATTGACTCAACACTGCACTTAAAAAAGGGAGGGGAAGAGAGAGAGAGATGGGAGAGAGACTGGACACAGTGTGATACTAAATTGTGTTTATTCCTTCAGTGGATCACATTAATCCCTTCAAACTCTCTCTCTCTCTCTCTCTCTCTCTCTCTCTCTTCCCCCTCTCTCACTCTAATTTTTTATTTTTTTGTTACTTTGCTTCTCAAAGCAAAGCCAAGGCGAAATTAACATTACCGTGGTTACAAACGACCCCTGTAGTTTAACCCCTCAAATGTCAGGAGTTTATACACACTGTCTTCCACCTCACCTGCTCTCCCTCCCTCTCTCTCTCTCTCTCTCTGTCACTTGTTCCCCCTTGCTCCATCTTTCTTTCCCCAAAGGCAGGTGGAGGGAGGAAGAGAGGGATGGGTGAGAGAGAGGGATGAGAAAGAAAAGGACAGGGGGGTGTAGAGAGAAAAGGGATGGATAGCATTGAGAGAGAGAGGGGGACAGCAAAGGATGGGCGACAGACAAGAGAGACAGTGAGAGAGAGAGAGGGGGATGTGGCGATGTGTGTGTTGTCTTCTCAGTGCAGGATAGACTGACTACTGAGACAGGGAGGAATAGACTCACTGACTGACTGACTGATACACAGTCTGACTAAATGGCCCACTAATTGACTGATACACCTGATACACTGACTGGCTGATTGATACACTGACTGACTGACAGACTGACACACTGACTGACACACTGACTGACACACTGACTGACTGACTGACACACTGACTGACACACTGACTGACTGGCTGACTGATACACTGACCGAAATTACAAATACAATTGTGACAAATCTCTCTTAAGACTGTGAGATCGCTGCTCCCTTGTGGAATTAAATGAAATTGCAACCGAATTACATAGGCAAATTAATAATTTTCAACAATACTGGACTGTACATAACGTTACCTCTCCCTCCCCTCCCCAAAACTCTCTCTCTCTCTTCCTATTTCTCCTCCTTTTTCCATCTCCCTCTCAAATTCAAATGGTGCTTTTTTGTCATAACAACCACTTGTAGTTTTGCCAAAGCAATGACATACATGTATCAACAGTAACAAACATTACATCTGTACACTGTGGCCATTCCTCAACACAGGGAGGTGAGATAATGCAGTGAAAATATACTGACTATGTATTTATACACAGTACATGCATACATATTATGTTTGTACTTATGTGTATATATACATACATAAATCATACAAACACACACATGTACCCATGCCCATGTACACATATAATATTAGGGCTGTCCCGAAAGGTCAATTTTTACCTTTACCAATTTTAACACATCACTGAACCAAACTTCGAAGCTAAGTTATGCTAATTTGCATAATGTATCGATGACATCACATTAGCTATTAGTATTAGTGTATAGATTTGAATGAAAATCCTACCTTTGTATTTATTTTTTACAGGTAATCCATATAAACAAACAAACAAACAAATAAACAAACAAAATAACCCTTGTAGTTTCAAATAAGTTATCTGGGTCAAACCCAGAACGCAGGAATGCTGGAAAGCCAGAGACTTTGTAGCACAAATTACTACACATTTCAAGCACATCAGCGAATCATAGATTATTATTATTATTACTAGAACTACTAAAATCCCTTGAAACAACACATCTCCCCAATGTCCCATTATCCCTTTTAAACACCCAAACCTCCTCAAATCTTCCCCATGGTTCTGAAACTTGGATGTGGGCTGCGAGGTCCAGGATGTGCTCAGAGTTGTATGTAGGTGCAGTATTCCTTGCATATGAGGTCGGAGCAGCTGTGCTCCTCTCCTTCTCCAAGGACACCCTCGGTGGGATTTACTCTTGTGTCCTTGATTATGTGTATGGATTTATCTCATGGGAGGAGGACAGCCTCCCACCTGGCCCGTCTACTATCAGACCATGTGTAGGAGCTCGACAATTGTGTGCTGTGTGTGCAGACAAGGTAGAGTGACGGGAATCTCATAAATCATCCCATAATAATCTCATGCGGAGAAAGGCCTTTTTTTTTCGATTTGCTAACAGCCTCATTGTCATTAGGGCTTTGCACAGTTCCCGCACTGTTGTCCCAGAGAAGAGAGTGCCCCTATCGCTGGAAATTTCCCTGGGATATATCTGAGCTGTTACTGTAAGACCTGGGGAATATTTGAGCTCTTATGGAAGGTGCAGTGGCCACCTGCAATTTCCTGGAGCTTTTAACGGCACATCTCAGATCGTTTTTATCCTCCCCAATGAGGAATAAATCGATAATTTGTAGACACGATGTGTGTTTCACATAACATTAGAGATCCTCCTTATAATAGGGATCTCTCTCACATTGTACAGCAAAGGGCTATTCCTCTACCATGTTGGACTATTTCCCTGCAGTCTGCAGTTTAACCTTATCTAGTGCATTCCTGAGTTCACCTTATGACCTCCACTTGGGCACAGAAATGGGGCCCTTGTTAGGCAGATTGGTGGAAAGCAGTGTAGAAAAAGCTGTTTTACTATATGTAATGCATCATACAGTAGTTGACATCTGCACAGTTTGTAAGGTTTCCATTAGAGGAACATTTTCTTAATAATCTTACGTATGATGTATGAGAAGCACAAATGATTTTGATATAGTACTCAATTGTCGTCATATTTCCTGCGCTTACTAAACCAATTTAATAATAATTTTACTTATCAATGTAAAAATGTTTTTATGTGGAGCTATCAACCTTTCAAAGCAAAGTGCTCAGCTCTATCATCTTTCAATGCTAATTTATAAATCTCGGAGATCTTATTAATATTATAATATTCATTATACCAGCTCCTTAGACAATAGTTAGTAATAATTAGAGTAAGTATGGCAGTTATTAATCAATTATCTTTATTTGAGTTTGTTTAAAACAAACTCACATAACCATACATTTGTAATTATTTTCATAGTATCATTAGGAACAATTCTCAATATAAATGTAATCATTTTTTATTCGTCTGTATCAACATCAGTGTTATTATTATTAGTAATGCAACCATTACTATCTCTGCCACTGCCCCCTGCCATTATTTATATGAAAAGTGCTTTTATTTACACCAAGTAAATTCCTTATTTTCCTTCATATTCTCTTTCAATTACCCTTAGAAAACGGCAGCACATTATTACATTTTTTTCAAAACAAACTTTTCTTCAAAGCCTTTTCAACTCTCAGACCCTCGTTATCTTTCTCAAACCTTCTTGAGCTTCGGCTAACATCACTCTGCATCCTAACAGCTGTTCTTTTCTCCTTTCCCTAATTTCGTACTAGAAATATATTCAAGTTATATGGATCGACTTCTATTATTATCATTTATACATACATTCATTTCATTCTTTGTAATACCTATTAGATTTGTTTGGTTCTTTTCATAGCATTCTGTATAAAGTAACACTATAATTCTATCATTATTCATGATTTTTGACTCTCTTAGTCTTATTCTGGACCATTCGTCTGGGCCTGGGGTTTCTTGTGTCCGGAGCGGAGTCCTGTTTGTGACGCGAGCTGAAGACCTTTTAGGGACGAGACGGCGGATCAGGAGTTCAGGTACGAAAAGGAGACTTTATTTTGGATACACAAGCAGCTTGGGGAGAAAACCAGAGAGCGAGGCAGTCTCACTCTCCACCGCGTTCTCAAAGGGCGGCTCTCCAAGCTCACATAAAGATACAACCACAGTGTTATAGGAGAGGTGCATAGTGTCCAATCAGTGGGGGGCAGCTTCCCAACCGCTCTTGAGGGCTGGTCCGGCCCGGGTGCCCCACTTCGGCTGTCCTGCCTGGAGACGAGTTTGCCAGGCAATGGTTCGAGGTCATGGCTGTCTTATCTGAGAGAAAATTCCTGAGGAGGAGATGTAAACGACGGGACGCAGTTGCCCCAAACAGATACTGGAACAAAGAGAGTAGTGTGAGAGAGACACTTAAGCAGAGAGAGAGAGATCTGATTATGTATACATAGCAGGATATCTACTTTTATTAATATGCTAAGCTGACATACATTTTATTATATTTAAAAACTTTAGCAAGACCTCAGGGTCTTCACCCCTTGTCAGGAAAATGCAGAGACATCAGTGGCCCAAGGCGATTTAACCCGTTATTTGCTTTGCCAAATATGCGACTTGTTTAAATAGGTTGGCATATGTGGCATGTTTCCCTGCTGTTTGCCAATGGTAGCCACATTGGGCCGGGCTAAATACACTGCCCCTCGTCAAGAATCCGCAGAGGCATCAGAACCCCGAAGTGATTTAACCCGTTAATTTAATTGCTAAATATTTAACCTGTATAAATAAATGTGTGCACAGGAAGCTGCGCATATATGAAGCTGCAAATAAGACGACAACTTCTGTCTTGTGCAATACGGGGACTTTTTATGATGGTTTTGAACTATGTAATATCCAACAAGTTTTATTTCACTAATAGGCAGCATACAACTCAAATGTTTTAATGTAGATAGTCTATGAGGGACATCTGAAGTGTTTAGTAATGTAAAGCTTGTTTCTTTCGTGCAAGGAGTCGACCCAACTCATCATTGCAGGGGCAACAAGAAGTTGTTTTATGTATTATTACTGCAGCACACACAGGTCTCAGGGACTGAACTGAATACACTGACTCGTTCTTCCGCCTCCCTTCACCTTTTATGTCTGATTCTGACCGACATGTCTGGTTTGGGCTTTTCTGTTATTTTGTACAGTTTGGTACGCAGAGTTTCAATTCAGTGTTTATCCCATTTCCTGTAGTCCTGTTGATTGACTGGGCCCCGAACCTCACTCCCATTCAGTGTGATGGGCTGGATAACGCAGTCTATTATTTTGAACCTGATTTTGACAGGTATACTATTCTGTGTAGCTTCTGTTATATTGTGTTAAAAGCTCTTTGTTATTCTTCTTCCAATGAATTCACTGCCTCGTTAAAGCTCCCTGATGAGTGTGTGTCTGTGTGTGAGAGTGAAGGGCATGTGCGAATATTTAATTAAAAACTTCTCATTATCTGTTACACTTCTTTTGAGAGTTCCTCTGTATCTCTGCATCAAAACATCTGAAAAGAAGAAATAGTCCGTGCATTAACAAAGCAGGCGTCTTAAAACAAAGTGAAAGACCTTTCCCCAAATAAGGTAGTGAACCAATGTGTATGTGCACTGGGCCATGTATTAGTGATCATACCCCCCTGCTATTTGTCCCACTCAAAGTTTAGGGTATAGACTTTTGGGGAGCCACATGTCAAGGGTTTGCCAGCTTTTATACAGTTGTTAGGATTCAAAATGTCGACTAGTTTCCTGACTGTGAACTGAATATTTTTATTCATCACAATCTCCCTGTGATCTTGTGAACAGAGTAGTACTGACTGTATTATTGTTGACCGTCCACAGCAGACCCTCTGTGTCCCCCCCAGGCCCTGTGTGCATAACAGCCCAGTCTATTACATAACACTCTCCCACAACACCAGCTGCTCTGCAAAATACTTTATTTTATATCTTTTTTATACTTTTTGTGATGCAGGAGAGACAGCGGGGGTATCAGCATGAGAGACGCAGCTCTCAGGAGATTGACACAGCCAGAGTGTCACACAGCAGAGAGACAGTGTAAAGGCAGAGATAGTTAAAACCACAGAAAACTAAATCACAATAATACACGTGTGATGTTAGAATCACTGGCAGCGTCCATTCGCCCGATTGGGCCGGTTGTTGGTGGTCTGGAAGTGGTCGGGCAGGCAGAGGTTGTTGATTTTGTCGCAGGCCAGTGTGATGAATTTCCGGGCAGGAATGACACTAGTGACATGACACACATTGAGTCTGTTGCTGCTCCGCACGCTGTACACTGTGAACATGTTAGCGCTCACACACAGGTTCCCCTGGTTGTTCTGCGAGAATCTCCAGCCTCCTCCCCCGCAAACGTCGCTGACATCCGACAGAGATGAGTCAATGAAGGTCTGGTTTGGGACTCGGCCGCAGAGTCCCCTGGAACTTAAGAAGCGTCTCCATCGCTGTTTGTTGGAGCTCCTGGGGAAGCCCGACGGTACGTGCCTGTTGAGGAATGTATTGTATCGACCTATAGGTACTCGGTTGACGCAGGGCTGGCTCTGGCCGGGGCCGATCGCCAGCACAGCCAACACACACAGCACTGACATCAACATCTTCACCTGTGGAGACAAGACAGAGAGAGTGAGACAGGGAGGGATGGACAGGGATGGAGAGAAAGAGACAGACAGGGGGAAGGAGCGATGAGGAGAGAGAGAGGGTTACTGTGCCTGTGAAGTGTGCTTTAACACACTCAGAGACTAAGGAAATGGAAAGCCATACAGAGAGAGAGAGAGAAATACATGCTTTAATACAGATAAAACACATGTTCTAATAGAGACACTTCACCTGGAGAGAAACGCAGAGAGAGTTCGCTGGTCTGGTCTGAAGCGGTCGAGTGTGAGTGCAGCACTGAGGGTCTGTGTGCTTATATACTGCCCCTCTGAGCTCAGAGTAAGGACTGAGTGTGAATTTCACAACTCAACACACACACATACACACACTGACAGTCTCTCTCTCTCTCTCTCTCTCTCTCTCACTGATACTCAAATATACACATATTGTATACGTACAGACACACTCAAATTTAAAACAAGCTTTATTGGCATGACAAGTTTACACAAAGCATTTATAGATGTAGTAAAGACAATAGAATAGATACATTAACATTACATTACAAGGAAAAATGTAAAAGCTTTACTGGTTTTACAAGTGTACAGTTCTTGTACATGCATGTCCAGACGTCCACAGGGCTGCTGGGCTGTGTTGGAGCTAAAGCCACCATTGAAGAGTCAATGCTGCTGTCAGATTGCTGGCCGGCTCTCTGGCGTCTCTTCCCATTATCAATGCATTACAGAAGCACAAGGGACAGCCCTGACCCCTGCTAGTAAACCTGTATAAAGAGGTCCTGGAGACACATAGCCTCTCTCCTGCCTGTGTCTGGCACTGGGATGAAACCCGAATTACGACAGGCCAGAAACTGGCGAAAGTGTGGTTCCACTGGTGAGAGCAGGCAGGTAAAGGGAGCGGTGGTGAGCGGGGGTGACAGTTACAGGGCTCTGTGCGATGAGGCTGCAGGCGTCGACCCGCCCCCAGTGTATTATTGTCCCTGCAGACTCATGCATGGACCCCCAGTCAGTGGGGTATTCCAGCCCCAGTGGTGTGGGATTGTTGTTGAGGTGGTGCGACCCGTCCAGAGCTCACAGCCTCCACACAGAGTCGGCACATCACAGTGCTGGAGGGGCATCATGGCCACCAGACACCAGTAGCCAGGAACCTGCGCCAGTTAAGGGGCTGGAGAGTCACCTGAGAGAGAAGCAGCACGGCAGCAGCAACAGCACGATATTATCAGACTTGTCCAATAATTTACACCCTGAGAAGGGACGTGCATCTCTCAGCGTGTGGCTTGCAAGATCTTTAGAAATAGGTCTCTGTGAATGTCGATTTTGCAAGCTATTTAGAAATATGTTTTTGATAAGATCTATTTGGGTGGAGGATCTGGAATATTTTGCAAATAGATCCCCACTGTGGAATTCAATAGAATTGCACCCAAATTACTTAGTCCAGTGAAATTATACCTTTCAACAAAACTGAACTGTAAATAACATTACCTCTCGGTCTTGCTCTGCACCCCCACCCCCCCCATCTCTCACTCTCTCTTCCCATTTCCCTGTCCTTAATTACATAATGTAATGTTAGTCAGGATGAGTAGTGTTGTGCGTCATTATTGTCTCATTTTAAATGAAGTTTAAAGATACTTTGTCTGCATGTAGCACTACTTTTGGAACAATAGATTATTGGATAATACCTTATTTATATGGCAGTACACAGGTGATTGTGGTACCCCAACCAAGGTCACTATAAAATTAAGTTCTCTACGCCACCCATTCATTATGCTGGAAGTAAAGGGAACTCCGAATCCAAGTACTTTACAATCCCTGCTCAGATCCCTTCCAAAATAAATGGAAGAATAAATTAAACAAAAACATGCATAGAGTATGTTCTGCCCTGTCACAGGCAAGGGTCTTTATTATACAATACAGATAAAACAAATAAAAGGCCTTTGCTGGTTACAAGAGAAAAGAAATGTATTAATATCTGCCAATCGCTGTAGAAATTAACTCCTCCCCCGATAGCACCCAGACAGGAACACAGTCAAAGGCGTCACTGCTCCTAAATAAAACATGCTCAAAAGAAAATACAAATACATTTAAAGTGCTTCACACAAAATAGATAAGGCGTAAGAACAATCTTTAACTTATAACAAATGTAAAGTTTAAGGACAATCTTTAACTGATTGTAAATATAATAAAAAAAAAATCCACACTAAACAGACGGGGCAGTGACAGAGACTATATTCTAGCACTTGAGATATACATTTGCATCGCAAGAGTCCAAGACATTTGTACATGCAAGTGCAGATCTTATAACTCAAGGTCTCCAAGCAATATACTGTCAGTTTAAAAAGCAGTGCAAAATGATAAGACTCTAAAAAATAACAAACTAAAGTGGAAACAAATCAGTGGCCAACGCGTGTCCTATAAATTAAAGAAAAACAAGTGTGACCACCAACATAGTTCAAAGCAATACTGAAATCATTAAACAAAGTAAAACATACATTACCTCCGGTGAACCACAACAAAGTAATCAGCTGTCACACCAACCCGTTCACCCTACAAATACCCATGACAAAATAATAAAATGAATAAACAAACATTTCAAAACAAGAGGTGGAGATCAACACACACACACACACACACACACACACACACACACACACACACACACACACACACACACACACACACACACACACACACACACACACAGGGAGAATGCAACTGTCCTTACCTGTAGCAGCAAAGAGACCAACACAAACGCTGGCAGCCTTCATTGACACAATTAACTGCCATTCATTATATACAACACCCCTCCTTGCTTTAACAGATGTGATAAATTAACTAATTAAGCAATAATTCATATGGTTGGTCTCACTTACTACATTCATATCAGGGATAGTTTGTAATTTATGTAGTAATACCATAACAGTATATTTTAGGGTAGAAGTAGTATGTATCAGGAATAGTCTGTAAAAGTTAATAGGTTAGTATGTGAAATATGACAGCAGTCCTCAAAAGCCCACCCTGGACCCTATTTTTGTACCCTGGATGGGTGAAAAATAGAGCCCATCGAGTCTGACGTGGATTTAACCTCTTCGCAGCACAGATGTACACCAGGTTCTGGTGATCCTTGAGAACAAGGAAGGGATGCTTTGAACCCTCCTGTCAATGCTACCATTCGTCAAATGCCAATTTGATGTCAAGGAGCACAATTTCCAATGTCATAGTTGCACTCAGCAGTTGAAAGCTTCTTAGTAAAGAAAGCGCATGGGTGGAGCTTGGAAGGTTGACCGTGTCTTTGAGATAGGACAGTGCCCGCTCTGGTTTCTGATGCATCAACTTCTACGACGCATGGAAGAGAGGGATCAGGGTGTTTTAAGATAGGAGCAGTGGTGAATAAAGATTTGTGGTGGAGGAAAGCAAGATGACAAGCAAGGTGAGGGGGCATAGCCACTGAACGGAAATTGCAAATTAAACCCCTGCAAAAGTTATCGAAACCAATAAAGCGTTGCAATTCATTTATGGTTCAGGGCTGAGGCCAATTGGTGATGGCACTTATCTTGTTTTGGTCCACATGCACTCCATCTGCATCGACGATGTACCCCAAGAAGCCAATGCATTGACTGTGAAATACACATTTCTCTGCCTTCACTTAAAGCCTGTTCTGTAACAGACAATGAAGGACCTGCCTAACATGGAATATGTGATCAGAGAAAGTAGAAGAGTAGATTAGAATATCATCAATGTAAACAATGACAAACTGGTGTAAGACCTTGGAAGACTGAAGGGGCATTTACTAATCCGAACGTATGACAAGGTATTTGTATTGGCCATTGCTTGTAATAAAAGCCATCTTCCATTTGTCCCCTTTTCTAATCTGGATCAGATTATATGCACTGCGCAAATGGAGCTTTGTGAAAAAGCAAGCTCCTCAGAGTTGTTCTGCAGCCGGTACCAAAGGTAAAGGGTAGCGATACTTAATAGTAATTTCATTGAAGCCCCGGTAGTCAATAGATGGTCTGAGTCCCCCATCCTTCTTTGACTCAAAAAAGAAATTAGCAGCAGCTGGAGAAGTGGAGGGTCAAATGATACCAAGATCCAGGACTTCCTTCACATAATCCTCCATGGCCTGCGATTCTGGAAAGGACAGGGGGTAGATAGTCCTCTTGGGGGAGAGGTTCCTGCAGCTAGTTGATCGCACAGTCCCAGGGACAATGAGGAGGTAGTCAAGATGCTTGTGACTTACTGAATACTGCTGCCAGGTCCGTATAGTCGGAATGGATCTCAGTAAATTTGGAAAGGGTAGGGCTTTCGATATGAGTCTCTTGACAGGGGAAGGAAAGGCAGCATGAGTAGCAGTGACTTCCCCAGGACAGTATTGATTATGGAGAGCCGGGACGGACAGAACAGGCATCGTGGAAGTGACCCGCTTGGCCGCAGTATAAGTAGAAGTGTTGTTGTAGCCTACATTGTCTTTCCTGGGACCCATACCTCACTCCCATACAGAGCAATGGGCTGGATAAAGTGGCCTATTATTGTTAACCCAATTTAGTTTGTGTAAGAAGCTCCTTGTGTTTCTTCTTTTAATGCATTCACTGCCATGTTAAAGCTCCCTGACGTACACACTTTGTGTGTGTGTGTGTGTGTGTGTGTGTGTGACCTTCTCATGATCTGTCTTTCAAAATGTCACACTTCTCTTGAGAGTTTCTCTCTCAACCAAAACATCTGAAAAGAAGAAATAGTCTGTGCATTAGCAAAGCAGGAATCTTAAAACAGTGTGAAAAACCTTCCCCCAAATAAGGTAGTGAACCAACTCAAGCGACAAGAACAGGAACACATGGGAGCAGTGGCCAACTGTCGCTGGATTGTAACTGAAACGTTTTAATTAAAACAGCCCAGTGTACAGGTGGACTAGGAGATTGCCTAGGGCCCCAGAATATCAACAGGCCGCTAAAATATGACATGGATAATATTTTTAACCAAAAAAATAGAGCTTTTTTGCTGGACATTATATGCCGACTCTGAGTGGAGTGACTGAGCATTTACCCATTACAACATGCGCAATTATTTTATGTTTATATGTGGATGTTTTTTTTTTCTTCAATATTTTCCATTCGGTGCAATATTGAAATTGTGTTACTGTTATTATTTATTATTATCATTACAGTCAACTCCTTATAATTGCACAGTAGATTATCTGTTTTATTGCATAGCAAACAGCTGACCATTTTAAAATGCATAATTTTTAATGGAAACATGCTTCAGTCAAATGTATATCATTTAACGGACAATTCATATTAGTGCATAAAGCTGTGTGCTCTGTAAATCATACGACCTTATTTTGGCAAATATGTACTGAATTGCATATACCATTCTAACTGTTAAAGGACTTAAGGAGACAGCTTTGAAGCCTATTTTATGACAGGCCTGTGCTCACTAAAGGACAAAGATAACACAACCATGCTGGAGACCCCCCTCCCCACCAACTGACAAATGGGCTGCTTGATAACAAACAATAAAAGGTGACTTAAACCTAACTTAATGACAATTAAGTAATTCTACCTAACATGCTCAAGCCATGTCGGTCTTAAAAGAAATACCATTAGCTAAAACAACCATTGGACCATTTATTTTCACATTCCTCAAAGCCATCACACCCCCAATACACATTCTTTAGGAATCAAGGGAGAGTTTGGAAGGAAAGAGATTAGAATCTCTGTCTCAAATGTATAAAAACCAAATGTTTAAACTAGCAATTCGGAGTGGCACAATTGGGAGTGGAACAACCTGGGAGAAGAAACCAAGGAGACGAAATCCAGGAAGACTGAACGGAACCAGAACCAGAACTTCTCCACCAAAAACCTGAAAGCTTTGCAACCGTCCTCAAGTGGAAGCAGTTTGGAAGCAGGACAGTGAGGGTTACTGTGTCTGTGAAGTGTGTTACACTAACTCAGGAAGAGAGGGAAACTGAAAGAGTGAGATAACTACATACTCTAACAGAGATAACATACATGTTCTAATAGAGATAAAATACATGCTCTAATGGAGACACTTCACCTGGACAGAAACGCAGAGAGAATTCGCTGGCGGTGGGTCTGGTCTGAAGCGGTCGAGTGTGAGTGCAGCACTGAGGGTCTGTGTGCTTATATACTGCCCCTCTGAGCTCACACTGCCAGTAAGGACTGAGTGTGAATTTCACAACTCAACACACACACATACACACACTGACAGTCTCTCTCTCTCTCTCTCTCTCTCTCACTGATACTCAAATATACACATACTGTATACGTACAGACACACTCAAATTTAAAACAAGCTTTATTGGCATGACAAGTTTACACAAAGCATTTATAGATGTAGTAAAGACAATAGAATAGATACATTAACATTACATTACAAGTAAAAATGTAAAAGCTTTACTGGTTTTACAAGTGTACAGTTCTTGTACATGCATGTCCAGACGTCCACAGGGCTGCTGGGCTGTGTTGGAGCTAAAGCCACCATTGAAGAGTCAATGCTGCTGTCAGATTGCTGGACAAAGGCCGGCTCTCTGGCGTCTCTTGCATTACAGAAGCACAAGGGACAGCCCTGACCCCTGCTAGTAAACCTGTATAAAGAGGTCCTGGAGACTCAGAGCCTCTCTCCTGCCTGTGTTTGGCACTGGGATGAAACCGGATTTAAACTAGTCCACACATCACTGTTCTGGAGGGGCATCATGGCCACCAGACACCAGTAGCCAGGAAACTGCTACTGTCCTCACCTACCATCCTCCTGGGAGACTTCAACATCCACCTCTCCAACCCTTTCCACTATGCCGGATTTCTTCCTCTCCTTCACTCCTTTAACTTCTCTCTCTCCCCATCTCCCCCCACCCACAGGGCTGGCCGCCAGCTAGACCTCATCTTCTCTAGAGGCTGCTCCCCTTCGACACTCTCCGTGACACCCATGGACATCTCGGATTACCACTTCATTTCCTTCTCCCTTTCCCTTCCCTCCCTCCCCTCTCCACCCACTCCCTCTGTCACCTTCCACCATAATCTCCGCTCTGTCTCCCCCTCCACCCTTGCCTCCACTGCCATCACTCTCTTGCCTTCCATTGCTTGTTTTTCAAATCTATCTGTCAACTGTGCTACCTCCTCTTTGTTCTCCTCCCTCACCTCCTCCCTTGACTCTCTCTGTCCTCTCATGTCACGTCGTGCCCGTCCCTCCCCTCCTCAATCTTGGCTCTCTGCTGTCCTCCGTGCAATCTCTACCGCTCCCTACTGTCCACATTCTCGTCCTCTCTCACCTCAGCCAAGAAGTCTTACTTCCAATCTCTCTTCGAATCCACTATCAACAACCCTCACAAACTCTTCTCCACCTTCTCCTTCCTCCTTGCCCCCCCCCTCCCCCTCCTCCTCCCTCATCTCTCACTGCTGATGATTTCGCCTCCTTCTCCTCCAAGATTGCAGACATCCGCAGGCTCTTCAATACTCCACCCTCATCTATGTTTTAGCTAAGTTGAACTTGTAATGATTGATGCCTTGTACTTCTCTGTATTTTTGCACTTATGTTGTAAATTGCCCTGGATTAGGGCGTCTGCCAAAAAATAAAAATAATAATAATAATAATAATAATAATAATAATAATAATAATAATAATAATAACTGTGCCAGTGAAGGTGCTTGAGAGTCCCCTGCAAGAGAAGCAGCACAGCAGCAGCAACATCCTAAGAAGGGATGTGTGTATCAGCGTCTGGATTTCAAGATCTTAAGAAATATGTTTTTGTCAATGTCGATTTTGCTAGATATTTAGAAATATGTTTTTGATAAGATCAAGCTGTTTGGGTGGAGGAGCTGGAATATTTTGCACATAGATCCCCCATGTGGAATTCAACAGAATTGCACCCAAATTATTTTGTATGATTTCACTGGACTTCTCAACAATACTGGACTGTACATAATGTCATGAGCGGGGCGTGACGGGCCTTAATTTCACTGAATTATTTAATTGGGATCCCATTTCGTCATGCACTTTTCATCAAGCACATTTCATCACTGGCGAGAGTCCGGGTGCATTTTGTAAAGGATTTGTCATTTTAGCAAAACGTTTTAAAGTTTGGAGCGTGTGTCACAAGCTATAGGGTGTACTAACCATGACACGATTACGCCATCTTGAGTTAGACTCAAGTAACTCACTCCCCGCACAGAGCCCTCGGATCCTGGCACACCAACACAGGACAACCAGGTAAGTACAGTTATATTTATTCTTATAATACACACAGGACAAAATTGAATATAGGCAGATAACCGCTATCCTCAGGGCAATAAGTCTAAGGTAGCACCAGAAGAAAATTTCACATTTACAACAATCAAGACTGCATGTAGCAAGGATGTGGCTGTTATAATGGGGGATTTCAATTTCCCAAACATAGACTGGGAAAGCCCCGTGGGGACTACAGAAGCAGAAATAGAAATGGTTGAGATGGTAAATGATATTTTTCTAACCAAATCTGTCAGGGAACCAACCAGAGGGAGCACATGCATTGACCAAGACAGTGTCAGAGGGACACTAGTTAGAGAACCAATGGCAAACTGTGATCACAATATGGTTAGCTTTGAGGCATTCATTTAAAAAACAAGGCCCAAAACAATGGTCTACAATTTTAGAAAAGCAAACCTTGAAGGTATGAGACGGCACTTAGAAGAGGTAGACTGGAGCACACTGGATACAGAGTCAGTTGAAAATGGATGGTTATATTTTAAGAATATACTACTTGAGGCTCAGGAGAAATTTATACCAAAACATAGCAAATTAGCAAATAGGACCAAAAAACACTGGCCAAAATGGTTTAATAGAAGTATGCAAAAAAATATCAATCGAAAGAAAATGTTGTATAGCGCATACAAAAGGGATGGAGACTAAACAAAATACATAGAATATGTTGAACTGCAAAGAGATCTTAAGAAAGGGATAAGGAAAGCAAAGAGAGAAATAAAAAGAAACATAGATCTTGGAGATAAAACTAACGCAAAGAGCTTTTTTCAATATTACAACAGCAAGAGGTCAATAAAGGAGGAAGTGAAACAGATAAAGGGCAAAAATTGAAGTATCTTGGAGACAAACATTCTAAATGAGTATTTCACAGAGGTTTTTACAAAAGAAAAAACAGATAACATGCCTCAGGTTAACAACCAGTCCAGTCAAACCCTAAGAGAGATCAGGATAAATGAGGAGGAGGTACTAAAGGGACTAGCAGAATTAAAAACACAGAAATCACCTGGGCCAGATGGTATATTTCCAACAGAATTTAAAGAAATTAGGGAAATTATTTATAGGCCGCTAACTCAAATATTCCAAATTACACTTAGAACAGGAGATGTGCCAACTGACTGGAAGACAGCAAATGTCAAACCAATCCACAAGAAAGAGGACAAAACTGAGCCAGGAAATTACAGACCAATCAGTCTCATCTGCATTAAAATGTTGCAGAAAATTACACAGAAACTAGAGGAGCATCTTAATGAAAACCATATTCCTGGAGATAGTCAGCATGGGTTTGGACGAGGCAGATCATGTCTTACTAATCTATTAGAATTTTTTGAACATGCAACTGCAGCTGTAGATCACGTGAAAGCATATGATATGATATACTTAGATTTTGAACAAGCTTTTGATAAGGTTCCACACCAAAGACTGATCCTCAAATTGGAAGCTGTAGGCATTCAGGGTAATATAAGTAGATGGATTATGAACTGGTTGATGTCTAGGATACTGAGGGTGTCGATTAGAGGAGTCGCTTCTAACTGGAGTGAGGTTGTTAGTGGAGTTCCACAGGGATCAGTACTAGGGCCTTTGCTTTTTCTAATCTATATTAATGATCTGGACTCTGGGATAGTTAGCAAACTTGTCAAATTTGCAGATGATACTAAAATAGGTGGCTCAGCAGATACAATCTTGGCAGCACAGGCTATTCAAAGGGACTTAGATAATATTCAGTTGTGGTCCGACACCTGGGAGATGAAATTCAATGTGGACAAGTCATTCACACTGACTTAGCAAAATGCTGTAGAAAAAGTGTAGAATTGAGAACAAGGGCAGTGATGTTCAGACTGTACAATGCACTAGTTAGAGCTCATCTGGATACTGTGTGCAGTTCTGGGCTCCACACTTCAAGAAAGATATCGCTGCTCTAGAGGCAGTTCAGAGGAGAGCAACCAGACTTATTCCAGATCTCTGTGCAAAATATTTCAGCTCCTCCAACCAAATGGCTTGATCTTATCAAAAACATATTTCTAAATATCTTGCAAAATCGACATTCACAGTGACCCATTTCTAAAGATCTTGCAAGCCACACGCTGAGAGATGCACGTCCCTTCTCAGGGTGTAAATTATTGGACAAGTCTGATAATATCGTGCTGTTGCTGCTGCCGTGCTGCTTCTCTCTCAGGTGACTCTCCAGCCCCTTAACTGGCGCAGGTTCCTGGCTACTGGTGTCTGGTGGCCATGATGCCCCTCCAGCACTGTGATGTGCTGACTCTGTGTGGAGGCTGTGAGCTCTGGACGGGTCGCACCACCTCAACAACAATCCCACACCACTGGGGCTGGAATACCCCACTGACTGGGGGTCCATGCATGAGTCTGCAGGGACAATAATACACTGGGGGCGGGTCGACGCCTGCAGCCTCATCGCACAGAGCCCTGTAACTGTCACCCCCGCTCACCACCGCTCATCAGGGCTGCCCCTTGTGCTCTGTAATGCATTGATAATGGGAAGAGACCAGTGGCAGCTGGTGACTCAAAAAATTGGGGAGGACAGGAGGACAACCAACCCACTGCAACACGTTATTTTACACTAGTTGGCTACTTATCTCTACTTTCTTATGTTCAAGTTATGTTTTGTTCTTATGTTGAAATGTAGCAATAATCCAACTAACAACCTAATGCAAACTTACTATACAACTAAGGTAAGGTAATGCACCCAAAGTTTATCCCCATCTTCCATAAGGAACAAACATCATATTATATTACACCCTCTGATTTAAAAAGGAAAAACAAAAACTTATTTTATAAATGATACTGAGATTTGGTATTGGTTAATTTCAACCAATTACTCTTTTTTATATTTTGATCTCCCTCTTGCTTCTCAAATATACAGGAGGAGGAACCCCCTCTGCCTCTATGGACCAGCCTCCTCTGATATTTATACAGACACACAAAATATAAATCCCAACAATTCAGAGTGCAAATCATGAAATGGAAACAATTAAGAGCAATACGTTACATGACCTCATCAGTAGAGATCCATTAGCATGATAAAGCAGGACACGCTGTGATGGAAACAAACACGCCATAATACAAAACAATATCTGAAATATTAAGACTTCATGGATGAGTAAACAAAAACAAGAGGTGATTTAACAAATAATACGATTTAACAATTAGGCCATTATTTAACCCGTTACTTTCATTGTTAATTATTTAACTTGGATAGAGTTTGACATATGTGGCATGTTTACCAGATGTTGGGATGGTCTAAACATACTGGGACCTGGCAGAGAAAATGCCCCAGGTGAAGAATCCGCAGAGACATCAGTGACCCGAGGTGATTTCACCTGTTACTTTCATTGGTGTATTAATTAATGTGTGCACAAAATACAATATTTTCTATAAAAACACAAGTTTCTGAAAGCCCAGAATAAGTATTTTTCAGTTTTGGATGTCTTTGTAAATCTTTCCACTGTTCCAGCGTTCCGCCTTTCCTGGTTTTACCCAGATAACTTATTTGAAACTACAAGGGTTATTATGTTTGTTTGTTTGTTTATATGGATTACCTTTAAAAAATAAGTAAAAAGGTAGGATTTTCATTCACATCTATACACTGGAAGATAGGACTCACTCCTGTAAGATAGCACTTTACAAAATTTCACCATGCTTCTTGCGTTACTAATACTTGTATTATTGATTCCCCTTTGCTCCCTTTCCCGTAGGCCTTGACTGCGACCTAACATCTTGACAGCACTTAGCTTTTACTGTCCACGATGTAAGACCTCACTTATTGTATTCACTTGTGTAAATTGTAATTTGTAAAATGTGTAATGCTTTGAATTGTTTTGTATTATTTAAATTTGAATTTGTAATGTTTGATGCCTTGTACTGAGCTGTATTCTTACAAAATACAAGCACAATACAAAGTGTAAGTCGCCCTGGATAAGGGCATCTGCCAAGAAATAAAAATAATAAATAATAACTAATAGCGAATGTGACATCATCACATAATGTATGCATGTACTGTGTATAAATACATAATCAGTATATTTTCACTGAGGAATGGTCACAGTGTACAGCTGTAATGTTTATTGTTACTGTTGATACATGTATGTAAATGCTTTGTCAAAACTACAAGTGGTTGTTAAGAAAAAAAAGTACCATTTGAATATGGAGATGGAGAGGGAGATGGAAAAAGGAGGAGAAATAGGAAGAGAGAGAGAGAGATAGATGGGGGGGAGAGAGAGAGGAAATGTTATGTACAGTCCAGTATTGTTGAAAATTGTTAATTTTCCTGACTATATAATTCAGTTGCAATTTCATTCAATTCCAGTTCAGTTCAGTTCCACCTCACAGTCTTAAGAGAGATTTGTCACAATTGAATTTTTGATTTCGGTCAGTGTATCAGTCAGCCAGTCAGTCAGTGTGTCAGTCAGTCAGTCAGTCCCTGTGTCAGTCAGTCCGTGTTTGTCACTTATTTATATGCTTTTCCAAAAATGTTCACCCCCTACACCTCTCTCTCCCTCCCCCTCACTCTCCCCATCTCCGTCCTTCTCTCTCTCTCTCTCTCTCTCAGACCAGAGTCACTAAACCTCTTTAACTGCGGAATGGAAAACAGGCCAGGAAGTCAACCATCACTGTGAGAAACACCTTCGTCTTAATCCTCTCCATCATCGTCATCATTATCATTATCAGTTTTGTTATCTTTGTCTTGTTCTCTTGCAAGATCGTTAACATTCTTCTTCCGTTCGACTGAACACTAATTCCTCCTGTCGTTACATCACTTACTATGCTAGTGCTTTCTGTAAGGATATGATCAATAATGAATGGTTCATAATCGATAGAAAACACCAAACACCAAATGCTAAAACAATATATTATTTAAAATCCCATGTTAATACTAAACAATACTTATACTAATACTTCCGCTACTACTACCACTACTACTACTACTATTACTACTACTACTACTAAATAATAATAATGTGAAATAAAATGTATATATACAGTAATTATTATTACAATTATTATGTACTGCATTCCACTATTAACAGATCCTGTCGGAACGTACAATTTTCATATTGTATTTCATATTTTTTCTATGATAAATGTACATCTGGCACAGTCCATTTATTTGGAAACTAAAATAAAGATATTAATAAAAGTTAATCACATGCACATCCAACTTGCTAAGTAGGTGCAGTGTACAGAAAGACACACACTCACCACAGCTCCAACGCACACATAAAAGTATTTATTTAGCCCACGCTTTGCAGGTTTTTAGAACAAACAACGTTTCGATCTACACAAGATCTTCATCAGGAGATGCACACTACCATACCATACAATAATACATAACCAATAATATCACAGGCAGACAAAGTGTCTTCAGCTCCTTCACACTGTGGTTATTATTGTTGGTGTGGTGTTGTGCTGCAGGTGGTATCGGAGGAGGTGTCGGGGAGCAGTGAATTTGTGGAACTGCAGTTTAGGGCTCAGAAACTGGACAACAAGGTCAGTGAGGTTTCTGTGTTGTGTCATGTGTTATGCTGTTACTCTGTTATTGTGTTACTGTGTCACTGTGTTATTGTGTTACTGTGTCACTGTGTTATTGTGTTACTGTGTCACTGGGTTGCGGTGTTACTGTGTTACTGGGTTGCTGTGTTACTGTGATACCATGTCAACGTGTTATTGTGTTTCTACATTATGGTGTCACTGCATTACTGTGTCACTGTGTTGCTGTGTCACTGTATTACTATGTTACTGTGTTACTTGTTATTGTGTCTGCATGATTGTGGTACTGTGTCACTGCATTACGGCGTTACTGTGTTACTGTGTCACTTTTGTTACTGTATTACTGCGTCACTGCGTTACGGTCATACTGACAGTAGTGTTAATGTTGTGCTAACAGTCCCTTCTGGCAAGAGTGTCTCCATACAGTTCAGTGAAATAACTGCTGCTTAAAGAGCTGTGATTTGAGTGTTTAATGAGCAGTCTTTCTCTCCCCCTCTCTCCCCATCCCTCTCTCCCCATCCCTCTCTCTCAGGATCTCTTCAGTAAGTCAGACCCGTTCCTGGAGATCTACAAAGTGAGCGGCGATAAGACTGAGCAACTGGTCACTCGCACTGAGGTCAGAGCGCAGCCAGCTGACCAGCTA
This sequence comes from Amia ocellicauda, assembly GCF_036373705.1. Lineage (NCBI taxonomy): Eukaryota > Metazoa > Chordata > Actinopteri > Amiiformes > Amiidae > Amia > Amia ocellicauda. Next base: position 9,506,348 of record NC_089863.1, read on the forward strand.
ACTATCTAACTAACCAAGTGACTGACTGACACACTCACCCCTCTCTCCCTCTTCTTCCTCTTTCTCTTCCTCCCTCTCTCCTTCTCCCAGGTGGTGAAGAATGACCTCAGTCCACAGTGGCAGCCCTTCACTCTGTCTCTACACTCACTGTGCAGTGGAGACCCCCAGAGATCACTGCGGGTACAGAGAGAGAGAGAGAGAGAGGTGGAGAGAGAAAGAGAGGTTGGGAGAAAGAGAGAGAGGGATTGGGAAGAGAGGGAGAGAGAGGAAGGAGGGAGAGAGAGAGATAGAGAGATAGCAAGAGGCAGAGGGAGAGAGTTGGAGAGAGAGGGAGGGAGAGCGGGAGGGGGTGAGAGAGATGGAGGGTGAGAGAGAAGTTTGCTTATCTTTTGACTCCCTACTCCTCTGTGCAGCTGGTGGTACGTGATTTTGACTCCAGTGGGAAGCACGACTTCATTGGGGAGGCATTGACTACCCTGAAAGACCTGCAAGGCGGCGCCACAGAGGGGGAGGTCAGCCCGTCCCTGTCCACTCCCACTGTCCGTCTGTGTGTGCATGTCTGTGTGTGTTGTGTGTTGCCAGGTGGTGCTGGACTGTATTAACCACCGTGTGTGTGTTGTGTGTTGCCAGGTGGTGCTGGACTGTATTAACCCGAAGTACAAAGCTAAGAAGAGAAACTACAAGAACTCTGGACGCATCATCGTCTCCAAGTGCAAGGTGACCTGTCCACCTCCTGTGTGAGCCTTTTCACTAAGGGAAAGGGAAAAAGGAAGAGAGCTATAGAAAATAGCACTAGTCTCATAAAATGAACCAGAACAGGTTTTCCTCAGTAGTATTGAAACTCATCTCTGCATCTCTGTGTCTCATACACACTCTATTGCAGTCTCTGTTTACCTTGTCTTGTGTCTACAGTCCATCCTCCACCATTAGCACCCACACCTGGGTCTGTCTTCAAACGTCTGTGTCACCGCACATCACAGTGAATTTGTGCACATTGGTATTATTCGGCAGTGTCTATATAAAGCATCCAGGCCCTAGGGGGGCGTCCACAGAGTTGGGCTCGATATGTAGGAAAAAGACATGCAAACTGGCAGGGATGTGGTGAAAAGGCCGCAGTGGTTTTATTCTATACCGTGTACAGCGCACAAATAAACAGATACAGAATGGACACAGACTCCTAAGTCCTTGTTGAGCCTGCTTTAACACGAACACAGATCCCTCTCTCAAAATACAGCTAATAACAGACTAGACGCACAGCCACACACACAGCCAAAGCCTGTAGTGTCTCTCAGTCCTTGTCTCGCTCTTTCTCTCTCTTTTTTCTCGACTACTCCACTCCCTGGCACTTGTCCCTGCCTCTCCACGCCAGGGAGCAGCCTGGCTGTGGTTGTTGTTGTTGTAGTAGCAATTGCAGTAGCAGCAGCAGTAGTAGCAGCATCAACACTTTGATGTCATTATTGAATACATTAATAATTGACTTTCTCCCTCTACCTCTCTCTGTCCCTCTCTCACAGGTGGAGAAGGTTTACACGTTCCTGGACTACATCATGAGGATCAATTCATGACCTAATGGACAATTAACCTACACATTATCCAATTAACAATTAGCCCCTAATTGCTTAATGCATCAGTGATAAAAGCAGGACTATTCATGCTCTGGAGTACCACTCAACTACTCTCTCTCTCTGTCCGTCTTTGTCTCTCTCTCCGTTATCACCCTCTGCTCTCCCTCCTTCCGTCCTTACTACTCCCCTTCTTCCGTTTAAATGGCAATGTTTTTATCACCACTTGGTGTTCTGTATTATTGAAAATAATTATTTATCGTATGTCTTTTTTATTTACTTAATTACTTTATTATGGGTTTGTGGGTTGCACATGTGACAGTAAGTTATTTTGCCAAGCGCACACCGCGGGTCACATTCTCACCTGGACTCACCCGCATTGCTCTCCCTAATTACCTCCACCCTTGACTCCCAGCTATTGAGGCTGGGCATTTTGTTCACTTGGCCGATCAGATACTAGAGAACCATGTGCAGCGGTGAGGCGAGGCGAGGCGAGGCGTGAAGGACCAGTGCTGGAGGTGAAACTGATCTTCCTTGCAGCAGGAAGACGATAGCCTGGAAGAAGACTAGTACTGATTACAATTGATATGGAGACATTGAGACGAGACCTGTGGAGAAGGAAGGCAGTGATGGCGAAATGAGGGTTCGTGAAGCACTGAGGCTCTCCAGCCACTTGTATCGCACATTACTTGAGGTCTCATCCAACACAGTGTACACTAGTGACACCTAGTGACATTTGTGCTCACTCATACTCACGGTAGATTGATACCACTGCATTACTTTTTTCTTAAAACATAAGTGCCACACAATGTATATTAATCTACCAGTTTTAGTTATTTTACAAAATGTAAAAGCAGTAGATATAGTGAGGGAAAAAAGTATTTGATCTCCTGCTGATTTTGTACGTTTGCCCACTGACAAAAAAATGATCAGTCTATAATTTTAATGGTAGGTGTATTTTAACAGTGAGAGAGAGATTAACAACAAAGAAATCCAGAAAAATGCATTTCAAAAAAGTTATAAATTGATTTGCATGTTAATGAGGGAAATAAGTATTTGAACCCCTATCAATCAGCAAGAGTTCTGGCTCCCAGGTGTCTTTTATACAGGTAATGAGCTGAGATTAGGAGCACTCTCTTAAAGGGACTCTCCTAATCTCAGCTCGTTACCTGTATAAAAGACACCTGTCCACAGAAGCAATCAATCAATCAGATTCCAAACTCTCCACCATATCCAAGACCAAAGAGCTGTCCAAGGATGTCAGGGACAAGATTGTAGACCTACACAAGGCTGGAATGGGCTACAAGACCATCGCCAAACAGCTTGGTGAGAAGGTGACAACACTTGGTGAGATTATTCGCAAATGGAAGAAACACAAAATAACGGTCAGTCTCCCTCAGTCTGGGGCTCCATGCAAGATCTCACCTCGTGGAGTTTCAATGATCATGAGAACGGTGAGGAATCAGCCCAGAACTACACGGGAGGATCTTGTTAATGATCTCAAGGCAGCTGGGACCATAGTCACCAAGAAAACAATTGGTAACACACTACGCCGTGAAGGACTGAAATCCTGCAGCGCCCGCAAGGTCCCCCTGCTCAAGAAAGCACATGTACAGGCCCGTCTGAAGTTTGCCAATGAACATCTGAATGATTCAGAGGAGAACTGGGTGAAAGTGTTGTGGTCAGATGAGACCAAAATCGAGCTCTTTGGCATCAACTCAACTCGCCGTGTTTGGAGGAGGAGGAATGACCCCAAGAACACCATCCCCACCGTCAAACATGGAGGTGGAAACATTATGCTTTGGGGGTGTTTTTCTGCTAAGGGGACAGGACAACTGCACCGCATCAAAGGGACGATGCACAGGGCCATGTACCATCAAATCTTGGGTGAGAACCTCCTTCCCTCAGCCAGGGCATTGAAAATGGGTCGTGGATGGGTATTCCAGCATGACAATGACCCAAAACACACAGCCAAGGCAACAAAGGAGTGGCTCAAGAAGAAGCACATGAAGGTCCTGGAGTGGCCTAGCCAGTCTCCAGACCTTAATCCCATAGAAAATCTGTGGAGGGAGCTGAAGGTTCGAGTTGCCAAACGTCAGCCTCGAAACCTTAATGACTTGGAGAGGATCTGCAAAGAGGAGTGGGACAAAATCCCTCCTGAGATGTGTGCAAACCTGGTGGCCAACTACAAGAAACGTCTGACCTCTGTGATTGCCAACAAGGGTTTTGCCACCAAGTACTAAGTCGAAGGGGTCAAATACTTATTTCCCGCATTAACATGCAAATCAATTTATAACTTTTTTGAAATGCGTTTTTCTGGATTTGTTTGTTGTTATTCTGTCTCTCTCTGTTAAAATACACCTACCATTAAAATTATAGACTGATCATTTCTTTGTCAGTGGGCAAACGTACAAAATCAGCAGGGGATCAAATACTTTTTTCCCCTCACTGTACATGCATATATACATACTTAAATTATACAAATGTACACATGCTCATGCATATATATATAATGTATACATACATACTCACATGATTATACACCGATCAACCATAACATTATAACCACGTGCCTAATATTGTGTAGGTCCCCCTTTTGCCGCCAAAACAGCCCTGACTCATCAACTTTGAGGACAAAATGTTCACTTGCTGCCTAATATATCCCACCCACTGACAGGTGCCATGATAACGAGATTATCAGTGTTATTCACTTCACCTGTCAGTGGTCAATGATATGGCTGATCGGTGTAATTAAATTATAATAATATATTTAGGAAAATAATAGCTATAACCAGAGAATGAGGAATAAATATCTCAAATCAAAAGGATTTCTATGGCAGGAATGACCACAAGTGTCAGGTCTGTCATGGTGAACAGACTGGGCGTAAGGGGACCCAGGTGTGGAGAGAACACAATCCAGGCAGGGAGGTCGAGAGCCGGCAGACAGGTATAACAGAGGCAGTTCAGTAATCGAGGTCAGTAGAACAAGCAGAGGTCAAATCACAGACAAACAGGGCCATACAGGGAATCTGAGGTCATGGTCAAAAACAGGCAGGCAAAGGGTCAGATATCCGAAAAGCAGTGGTCAAGAGAAGGCAGAAGTCAAACACAGTGGCACTTTCACAATCAGCACACCACTTGAAAACAGATTACAACAATGACTTCACAATGATCCAGGCTTTGGCTAAGTTTAAATACACTGAGTGATGAGTGGGGCAATCAGGAACAGGTGACGGAGATAATTAAATAATGCAGTACTAGAATACCATGAAACAGGTGATGGGTGACATCTGGTGGTGAACTGAGGAAAGATCAGGCCGACAGCATGACAGCAAGTAAGTGCAGAGCAATGCTGAACTCTCCTCCTCTGTCCCAGCAGCGCCCCTGTGTGTCTCTCAGGCTGTGAGAGGCTCTAACAGGACTGACATTTTCTCTGGGTCTGTCATGTGTGAGAATTGTGGGAGGGAAAAGAAACGATTTTTTGGAAGAATATGTCCCTTATTTTAGCATATTTATTGAAGTGCAAGAGAAAGTGCATCTCTGTGTAAACCTCTCCTGTCTCACAGTGACCGCAGCGCCGGTCCTCTCTGTGTCCACCTCTCCTGTCTCACAGTGACCACAGCGCCGGTCCTCTCTGTGTAAACCTCTCCTGTCTCACAGTGACCGCAGCGCCGGTCCTCTCTGTGTCCACCTCTCCTGTCTCACAGTGACCGCAGCGCCGGTCCTCTCTGTGTCCACCTCTCCTGTCTCACAGTGACCGCAGCGCCGGTCCTCTCTGTGTCCACCTCTCCTGTCTCACAGTGACCGCAGCGCCGGTCCTCTCTGTGTCCACCTCTCCTGTCTCACAGTGACCGCAGCGCCAGTCCTCTCTGTGTCCACCTCTCCTGTCTCACAGTGACCACAGCGCCGGTCCTCTCTGTGTAAACCTCTCCTGTCTCACAGTGACCGCAGCGCCGGTCCTCTCTGTGTCCACCTCTCCTGTCTCACAGTGACCGCAGCGCCGGTCCTCTCTGTGTCCACCTCTCCTGTCTCACAGTGACCGCAGCGCCAGTCCTCTCTGTGTCCACCTCTCCTGTCTCACAGTGACCGCAGCGCCGGTCCTCTCTGTGTCCACCTCTCCTGTCTCACAGTGACCGCAGCGCCGGTCCTCTCTGTGTCCACCTCTCCTGTCAACCAGATGTGTCTCTGCTTCATATCTCTGACAGTGGAGAGATACTCTGCTGGGTGTATTCTCTCTTTGCAAGGTTGTTTTGTAATTTAATTTCTTTGCCCCAATGTTCCAGAGAGGAGTTCTTGATGTGTTCTGCAGTTTGTCTGACTCTGATTGGAGGCTGGTTAGCACTGCTGAGCTGAAGCTGCTTAGTGTTAGTGGGGTGAGTGCAGTGAGCTTCAGGGCCAGCTGGCTGAGGGGACTCTTTTCTGGGCTGAGCTCTTGGGTTGGCAGGACCTTGTGCTGGAGCAGGTCTGGGTCACTGTTCTTCAGATGTGTCCAGATTCTGACCTGCATGCCTGCTTTGGGCTTTTCTGTTGTACTTGTGATCTTCTTTTGTACAGTTTAGCTTGCAGGGTTTCCATTGGGTGTTGATCCAATTTACTGTAGTCCTGTTGACTGACTGAGCCCCATACCTCACTCACATACAGCTTGATCGGCTGGATGTCGCAGTCTATAATTTTGAACCAGATTCTGACAGGTATGTAGCTTCCTTTATATTGTGTTAAAAGCTCTGAAGAATCCCCTTTTAATTGCTCTCAGAAAAATCAGACTGTAGAGTAGATTGAATCAAACAGAGTCTTTATTCAAGCCGCTTGGAGAAAAGTAATACACACAGACACGCAGGTCTCTGTCCTTACTTCCCTAAAATCATAGAGATTACATGATGTTATATACATATTGCGATATCCTGGACAGGGTGCGTTTGAACCAATAAGGGGGAGACAACTCCCTATCTTATGATATCCTCACTATCTTCCTGATTAAGCTTAAACACAATGTTTTCTATTTTATGCCCAAATATGGAGACATATGTAGCCATTTCGCTATATTTATATTCCACACGTATCTAACGCATGTCTAGATAGGCAAAGGGGGGTCGTGTGCCCACTTCCCCATCTTCTTGTGGTTTTACAGAACGTACGTTCTGTACTAAAATTGTACTATGTGTCTGCAGAGAGATGCATCTGATACAGACCGGTAGAAGCTGGTCTCATTATGTAATCTTTGGTTACCTCATGTACGGGTGAGGTATTTGGGGCCTCTTCAAGCTCTTTGTGGTTCTTCTATTCATACATTCACTGCCACGTTAACGCTCACTGACGAACACTCTGAGTGTGTGTGTGTGTCCTTCTCATGATGTCTTTCAAAATGTCACACTTCTTTTGAGAGTTCCTCTCTCAACCAAAACATCTGAAAAGCAATAGTCAGTGTAATAGCAAAGCAGGCATCTTCACACAGTGTGAAAAACCTTCCCCCAAATAAGGTAGTGAACCAACTGTAGTGACAAGAACAGGAACACACGGGAGCAGTGACCGACTGTCGCTGGATTGAAACTGAAATGTTTTAACAGTCAGGATGGCAAGTCCACATACAATAGTCCGTAATACAAGTGTTTTCAGGCGGCGCTGACCGCTGCCTTCGACACACAGACCACCCATGAGCCCCTGCGCTGCACTGCTGCTGGCCTGCAGCTCTCACTGCTTGTTCACACCAACAATCCGCAGAGACAGTCAGTGTGAAGGAACACGATTCAGTTAACATGCATCCATTTACAAGTTAAATTAATTAATACATAAATACAGCAGATCTGGGTTTGCCTCTAAAACATAAGGACTGGTTTAATAAATGCATCCATAAACGCCATGACTGAGACGCGCACACTTTAGTTCAATTAAACCTGCTATATTGTATCTGGATGATTAATCGTGAAACGTGTGTATTTTATTTCAAATGTAACTTGCCCTGGTTAAGGACGTCTGCTAAGTAAATTATAAACACGGCAAAACGTATTGGACGTACTCACTGAATGGTGTGATGAGTATGAAAATGATGTGACTCATATGCTATGGCCTTCACAGTCACCAGATCTCAACCCAACTGAACACCTATGAACGTGTTAGACAGCACTCTCCACCACCATCATCAAAACACAAATGAGGGAATGGTGTTCATCCCTCCAGTAGAGTCCAGACACTTGTACAATCTGTGCCGAGAGCATTGAAGCTGTTCTGGCGGCTTGTGGAGACCAACACCTCACTGAGACACTTTATGTTGGGTTTTCTGTTAATTTGTCACCCATCTATATATATTTTCTGGTAGAAAAAATAATTTTAAATGGTTTTATCAGTTGAAATTCTGCTGGGGTTATCTATATGTGTCCTTGTGGATTAGTCTATGTGGGACAGACTAAAAGACCACTTAAGATTCGGATTGCTGAACACAAAGCAGCAATTAGAAATCAAATTGCAGAGTACTCTATAGCCAAACACTACATGAAGGCTGGATCTTCACCACACTCACTTCATTTTGTGGGTCTGGAGAAGATTAGACCTGAAAGAGGAGGGAATCTCGTAAATTTGCTACTGAGGAGAGAGGCATATAGGATATTGGCATTAAAGACATGAGAACCACTCTTAGAAGTAATGTGTTCAAATTCTACACAAAAACTGTTATTTTCTACACAATATGTGCAGGGTACAGTCTTTCTGCTAACACAATCGAAGTGTGTTATTTATTTCTAACCATAATACTCTGTGAAATGTATCTCAACCAATCACTTCCACATGCCCTTCGCTGGAGGACAGCGCTGAGCGTTTGAACTTTCTACAAAACTTGTTCTGTGGCCTCAAAATTATGAGAGTTGAGTATCATTATTGTAATCCTTAGTTTGAGTTCTGTTTGAGTTAATTTTACAATTTACGTCACCACCTATGGGGTGGTTAGGGGTGACACGCTTCACGACCATGCCACCTCCTTCATTAATGAGAGAGGACCTCGTTCACCTCCGTCAATTCTCTCCCCGGGCAATTTCAATCTAAAATACAGATAGCAGCAACCAGAGAATGTACAGTATTTAATTCACAGGAAAGTCCAATAACACAGGAAAAAAAACCTTCCCCTCAGAGGATATAAACAAGTCTCTTGTCTGCCGCGCTGCTGTTAAGACGAATTCAGTGACCGCTAGGATTCATGTGAAGTTACCCAGCTGTATAAATGTGTACAAATGTATTTTACTGGAGCAATGTAACCCTTGCTCAAGGGTACAACAGCATTGCATTGCACTGGTTATGAGTCCAGAGCCCTAACCACTACTCCACAGTTATGCCTACTTCCCTCCCCAGCCTACTTCCCTCCCAAGCCTACTTCCCTCTCCAGCCCTGCGCCTTGGTTTGGCTGTGGGTCATGTGGGCTGTGAGTGTCCTGCTCCGTGTGCTCAGTAGTAGGTTGCGCTGCTGACTGACCGTGTCTCTGGGTTTAACCAATTAGTAAGTGAAAATAAGTCATAATACATAAATAAATAAAAGTGATCAATCAACTGTTAATTGCCCGTCACGCCCCGCCCCTGACATTAACTGAAGTAATTCATTATCGTATTAGTACGGAAGAGCCCTGGGGGCATTGAAACAAAACCCCTCCGAAATTCAACTCAAAATTTTAACTTGAAATCTCTAAAGTCTGGGTTTAACATGAATTCTTGTTTAGATTTTTCTTTCACATGGCCCCAGGGCTCTTCCGTACATTAGATATGAAGACGACTATTATTAGTATTTTTTAATGTTTTTATTAAGGACACCTTATAGTAGTAGTATATAATAGTTATATACCCACCATTACAAAATAATATTCAAGTGCAATATGCCGGTAATGTAATGTTGTGGGGATTGTGAAGCCAGTCCTCAGTGACGCGGCGGGTCGCTCAGTGTTTATTTATGTATTATTTATGTATTCATTCGTGTTATTTAAACCTAAAATATCCAGATTTAGATGCTTAACAGATGTTAACTTCATTTATAAAGTGGATTATTCCACAGATGTTTAATGCATAATATGTTGTATATAAAAAAATTGTATATATATGTATATATATATTATTTGACATTACTCATTTTCAGAAAAGTTAAAAAGTACAATTAATTCAAATGATTGCATTTTTTTCTACTGTACTATGTCTTACAGTCTTACATAAATTGTTTGTGATTGTAATTTTGTTTTGTACTGAATAAAGAAGGTTTCTCTGTTTACATTAAACAACTACCACATAGTTTCCTTTGTTAAATTAATATTTTGTTTAGCTTAAATAAGCCAACGTGTTGAGTAAAACTAACATATTACAGTGTTCATGAAATAACACATTATTTGTGCTAATATTCCTACACAAAACCAACACATCTTCTGAGTAAAACTAACCCATAACTGTGTTCATAAAATAACACATTATTTGTGCTAATATTCCTACACACAACCTGTGTTAACTTTAACACAACATGTGTTGTCCGTAATCACACTCAGTAATGTGTTAAAAAACAGCACATCATGTGTTGTTTTTAACACATTTGTTCTAAGAGTGCACTGGGACTTAATGAGGATCTTCATTTTTGTCCTTTTATTTGAAAATGTATGTCTAACATGCTGGAATGAATTGCCAATTGTCTAATAATTGATTGAAAGAGTTACAAATTAATTTTAATGATTGTACTATATATATATTTTTTAAATGTAATTGCATGTAGAATTTGTCTTGTTTATAATGAAATGTTCACACTTTGTTGAAATAATTGTGAGTTTGCATGATTGTTAATTGAATATAGAATGATGGTGCTAATGATTCATTTATATCAGATGTATTGAAGAGATTCAGGAAGATAAGTCGAAACAAATAAGCATCATGATAAATTAAGTATTTTTTTGTGACATCGGTGAATGTGGCCTGTTTTTAGCCGGGAGCTGCTGTCCATCCTTCCTTGAATGGTTTTCCATTAGAGGACAATCTGTTTCATATATATACAGCTCTGGAAAAAATTAAGAGACCACTCCCAGTTCAGGACTCAGTGTTAAGTGGTCTCTGTATATGGTTGGTGCACTGGAAGTGGTCGGGCAGGCAGAGGTTGTTGATGTTTGCAACAGCGTGCTACTGTACTGTGTGTACACTGTGTTAGAGAGTGTGCTCAAGTGTACACACAACACACACAAAACTGAATTCGATAGCAGGCAAAAAAAGTTGTGGAAACAAAAGTAGCCCAAGTAAAAATACTTGAACTAAAGTAAGAGAATATAAACTCATTGTAGGTAATGAAAGAAAACACAATAGTTCATTCGGCCTCAGCATCCTATCTTTCTCATGCATGTTTTCCCTGCGCAGACAATGGGGTAAAAACCCCTGATGTGTCTTATCTACCCCTGGCAGGACTCCATAGCTCTGTCCCCACAAGCCTGGAGACGGTTTTCCCGTTCATAGGGATTTCTGTCATAGACCTTCCACTGCCATGCTGAGAAAAACTCCTCTATGTGGTACATGTTCTAATGGACACATAATGAGATTATAGTCTCTTACTTTAGTGTAAGTATTTTTACTTGGGCTACATTTGTTTCCCCAACTTTTCTTGTCTGCTGTCAAATTCTGAAAATAAAATAAAATGTAGGAAATTCAGTTTTGTGTGTGTTGTGTGTTCACTCGAGCCCACTGTCTAACACAATTGACACACAGTACAGTAACACACTGTTGCAAAGTGCAAGATTTATTCTGGAAATACAGAGGAAGCATGTTTTATGATCTCAGCTGTGTGAAATGGGTATTCGGTAGGGTCTGTTTATTTGAAGGCTTTTGAGTGACATTTAAAGGCGCATTTAGATGGAACAGAATATGTTTTTGAATAGAGTCTCATTTTGTCTGAGGTTTGGCCAGTATGGTCTGGGGTTTTTGTTTTGCGTTTATAGTTTTGAGAAAATAATTTCAGGAAATGTATGTAAAGGGTTGTGAAAAACTGTAATAGTGTTGAGTCTTAGTGACTGGAGTTTGGTATATTGAATGGCAGTGGTTTCTACCTGCACTGAAAAAAATGAATTGTGGGTCAAGCAAATTATACATAAGAACATTAAGAACATAAGAAAGTGTACAAACGAGAGGAGGCCATTCGCCCCATCGTGCTCGTTTGGTGTCCATTAATATCTAAGTGATCCAAGGATCCTATCCAGTCTGATTTTAAATGTTCACAAAGTTTCAGCTTCAGCCACATCGCTGGGGAGTTTGTTCAGATTGTGACGACTCTCTGTGTGAAGAAGCGTCTCCTGTTTTCTGTCTTGAATGCCTTGAAGTCCAATTTCCATTTGTGTCCCCGGGTGCATGTGTCCCTGCTGATCTGGAAAAGCTCCTCTGGTTTGATGTGGTCGATGCCTTTCATGATCTTGAAGACTTGGATCAAGTCCCCACGTAGTCTCCTCTGTTCCAGGGTGAAAAGGTTCAGTTCCTCAGTCTCTCAGTAGGACATTCCCTTCAGACCTGGAATAAGTCTGGTTGCTCTCCTCTGAACTGCCTCTAGAGCAGCGATATCTTTCTTGAAGTGTGGAGCCCAGAACTGCACACAGTATCCAGATGAGCTCTAACTAGTGCATTGTACAGTCTGAACATCACTGCCCTTGTTCTCAATTCTGCACTTTTGACAATATACCCTAACACTCTGTTTGACTTTTTTATTGCTTCCCCACATTGTTTGGATGGAGAAAGTGAGGAGTCCACATAGACTCCTAGGTCTTTCTCATGCGTTACTTCATCTAGTTCTGTTCCTCCCATACTGTAATTATAGTGGATTTTTTTGTTACCTGCATGTATTACCTTGCACTTGTCCACATTGAATTTCATCTGCCAGGTGTCGGCCCACAACTGAATATTATCTAAGTCCCTCTGAATAGCCTGTGCTGCCGAGATTGTATCTGCTGAGCCACCTATTTTAGTATCATCTACATATTTAATATTCTTAAATATTACTTTAAACATAGTTTTTTCTGCTTTTACTAAAATCACTTAAGTAAGACAAACTTAAATTGTGACAGATCAGAATTACTTAAAATATTTGAACAAAACAAGAAAAGTAAGTAAAATGAATAATAATTATAAACAAGTAATGTTTAATTCATTTATTTTAGTTTACCCAACTAAGTTAATGTTATTTGAGCCACGTAAATTGCTTGGTTTGATACCCACTATGTTCATGAATGTTGAATCCATGAGGATTTGTTGAAATGTAAGAGTAAGGTGGAAGAAACAGATTAAACACTGTTGGGTTGTCGTTGTATCAGTTACAGACCAGAGCAGACAAGGTAACTCAGGGGACTCAGGGGACTTTCCAGCCCCTTCACTGGCGCAGTTTCATGGCAATTCTGGTTTCATCCCAGTGCCAGACGCGGGCAGGAGAGAGACTCTGAGTCTCCAGGACCTCTTTATACAGGTTTACTAGCAGGGGTCAGGGCTGTCCCTTGTGCTTCTGTAATGCATTGATAATGGGAAGAGACGCCAGAGAGCCGGCCTTTGTCCAGCAATCTGACAGCAGCATTGACTCTTCAATGGTGGCTTTAGCTCCAACACAGCCCAGCAGCCCTGTGGACGTCTGGACATGCATGTACAAGAACTGTACACTTGTAAAACTATTTAATTTTGTTCTTTCATTTTATTAATGTATTTATTTACTTTGGTTTGGCAACACTTGTGTAAACTTGTCATGTCAATAATGATTGTTTTGAATTTGAGTGTGTCTGTATGTATATGTGTGTGTGTGTGTGTGTGTGTGTGTGTGAGCGAGTGTTAGAGAGAGAGAGGGTCAGTATGTGTTATAGAGATTGTGTTGAGTTGTGAAATTTGCGGTCAGTCCTTACTGGCTGAGCTCAGAGGGGCAGTATATAAGCACACAGACCCTCAGTGCTGCACTCACACTCGACCGCTTCAGACCAGACCCACCGCCAGCGACCTCTCTCTGCGTTTCTCTCCAGGTGAAGTGTCTCCATCTGAGCTTGTATCTTATCTCTGTTAAAACATGGATTGCTTGCTCTCTGTCTGTCATTCTGTCTCTTTCTCTCTCTGTGTGACTTTCTGTTTCCCTCTCTTCCTCTCTGAGTTTGTTAAAGCACACTTCACATGCACAGTAACCCTCTCTCTCCATCTCTCCTTCCCTCTGTCTCTCTCTCTCTCAATTTTCAATTCAAGGGTGCTTTATTGGCATGGCAAACAGTTTCGTAGTGTTGCCAAAGCAGTTGATATTATATACATACATTGAAAAATAATAAAAGGTAAGAAAAAAAAAATAAAAAATGAAACAGTAACATTATAATTTAAAAAAATAAAATCTTAATCGACATGTACATTTCCTTTATTTATAGTTATCAGGTTACAGCTGGTGCTCATGTATGTTTTCACAGTGAGCCCCTCAGGCTGTGGCAGGCGGCTACATATTGGGGCGGCCAGGGGGGCTGTATGTCCCTCCCCTAGGAGGATAGCTATTTTTTTTTCATTTATCAATTCAGAGAATGATTTTGTAATATTTATGAATTTATTAAAGAATGTTTCCCTTAATTTGGCATATTTATTGCAGTGGAGGAGGAAGTGCATCTCTGTCTCGACCTCTCCTGTCTCGCAGTGACCACAGCGCCGCTCCTCTCTGGGCAGCCAGCTCTGCCTGTGTCGGCCCGTCTCTCTGGCCAGGCTGTGGTCACTGAGCCTGTACTTGGTCAGGATCCGTCTCTGCTTCGTATCTCTGACAGTGAAGAGAGACTCTGCCAGGGTGTATTCTCTGTTTAGGGCCCGATAGCAATCCAGTTGACTTTGGGATTTGGTTTCATTGTTCCTATGTTCCAGATAGGAGGTTTTGGTTATTTTTATGATTTGGTTGACTCTAATTGGGGGCAGGTAAGCAGTGCTGACCTGAAGCTGGTCTCTGTTCGCAGTATTAGCGGGGGTCAGTGCCGTGAGCTTCAGGGCCAGCTGACTCAGGGGACTCTTTTCAGGGCTGAGCTCTTGGCTCTCTTGTACTGGAGTGAGTCTGACTCACTTTTCTTCAGGTGCATCCAGAATTTCAGTGCTCTTTTCTTTATATTAATGAGGGTTGGGAAGCGGCCTAATTCTGCCCTGCATGCGTGGTTTGGTGTGTTCCTGTGCACCTGCAGTATGTTTTTATACAGTTCAGCATGCAGGGTCTCTATTGGGTGTTTGTCCCACCTAGTGTAGTCCTGTTGACTGAGTGGACCCCATACTTCACTACCGTACAGCGCAATGGGCTGGATCACACTGTCAATTAGTTTGAACCAGATTTTGACTGGAATAGTAATTTTATAGAATCTTCTTCTGATTGCATAGAATGCTCTTCTTGCTTTGTCTTTGAGCGTCTTCACTGCCAGGTTAAAGCCCCCTGACGCACTAATAGTCAGGCCCAGGTAGGTGTAGTGTGAGGTGTGTTCTAGGGTAGTGTTATCTAGCGTGAAGTGGTATTTGTTTCCCTGAGGTCTGGCCTTTTTTTTGGAAAATCATGATCTTTGTCTTCTTCATGTTTACTGCCAGGGCCCAGGACTGACAGTACTGCTCTAGCAGTGCCAGGTTTTGCTGAAGCCCTTGCTCTGTGGGCGACAGCAAGACTAGGTCATCTGCATAGAGCAGGAATTTGACTTCTGTGTCATTTAGGGTGAGGCCAGGGGCATCAGACTGCTCCAACACCGTTGCCAACTCATTGATGTAGATGATGAACAGTGTTGGGCTCAGACTGCAGCCCTGCCTCACTCCCCGCCTCTGAGTGAAGAATTCTGTTCTTTTGTTGCCAATTTTTACTGCACATTTGTTTTCGGTGTACATTGATTTTATAATATCATAGACTTTACCCCCTACACCGCTTTGAAGAATTTTGTAATAAAGTCCCTCGTGCCAAATGGAGTCGAATGCCTTTTTGAAATCAATGAAACAGGCAAAGATTTTGCCTTTACTTTTTTGGTGGACGTGTTTGTCTATGAGGGTGTGCAGGGTGTAAATATGATCTGTAGTGCGGTGATTTGGGAGGAAGCCAATCTGACTCTTACTCAGGACACTGTGCTCGGTAAGGAAGGCCAGTATCCGGGCGTTGATGACTGCAGAACACCTTCCCCAGGTGACTGCTCACACAGATGCCCCGGTAGTTGTTAGGGTCGAATTTGTCTCCACTCTTATAGATTGGGGTGATCAGCCCCTGCTTCCAGATGTCAGGGAAGTAACCAGTACTGAGGACCATGTTGAACAATTTAAGCACAGCCTCCTGCAGTTGTGCGCTGCTGTGTTTGAGCATCTCAGTGCTGATGCTGTCCGGGCCGCAGGCTTTTCTGAGTGGAAGTGCCTGTAGCTTTTTAGATAGTTCCTGTAGGGTGATTGGAGGGTCAATTGGGTTTTGATTATCTTTAATTGATTGTTCGAGTAATTTCAGTTTTTCCCTGGTTTCAATTTGTTTGTGTGTCAGATCATTTTGTTGGATATCTTTATAAAGGTTTTCAAAGTATTTTTTCCAAATGGTTCTGTTTTGTATTGACAATTCTTGTTGGTTTGTTGAATTTAAATTGTTCCACATTTCCCAGAACTGGTTTTGGTCAACAGATTTCTCTATGTCTGTGAGTGTTTTGTTTGTGTGTTTCTGTTTTTTATTTTTAAGGGTGTGTTTGTAGTGTTTTAGGGTCTCACAGTACTGCTGGCGTAGTTCTGTGTCTTGTGGTTGATGATGTTTTTGATTGGATAGGTGCCTTAAATTTGTTCGTATTGATTTACACTCATCATCAAACCATGTCTGTGTGTGTGTGTGATTCTGGTTAGTCTTTTTCTTTGTCTTTTTAAGATTTGCCATTGTGGCTGCAATTTGATATATTTGATTGATATCATTTATGGCCAGATTTAGTCCTGTCACGTCAGGCTGGTACTGTGAGCTGAGGAAAGTGTTGATGATGTCTGTTATTTCTGTAGAACTGATTGCTTTGTTAAATTCCTCTGTGCTGTTTGGAGCCCATCTGTATGTTTGATTAAGGTTGTACAGCTTACTGGGCTGTGTCTGTGTGTTGCTGGCCTGACTTCTTCTTTTCAGGAACACTGTGATTTGGTTGTGGTCTGACGGGGGGTTTGCTGCCTGACAGTGAATGCACTGATGAAGGAGGGGTTCATGTCAGTGAGGGCGTAGTCGACTACATTAGTCCCAAGAGCTGAGCAATACGTGAACCTCCCTAAAGAGTCCCCTCTGATCCTGCCATTAAGGATGTACAGGCCCATGGGTTGGCAGAGATGCACTAACTCTCTCCCGTTCTTGTTCACCGCCCCGTCGGGGTTGTTCCTCTGGGTTGTGGTGGGGGTGAGGTACAGAGGGGCCTGGCCGAACACGTGGCTGTTTCCCTGTGTGTCGATGCAGTCGGGCTCGGTGCCTGTCCGGGCATTGAAGTCCCCACAGAGCAGCACATTCCCCTGGGCCTGGAAATGGCTGATCTCTGTGTGGAGGGTGTTAAAAAATTACTCATTGTAATAGGGGGATTCAGAGGGGGGGGTATACGCTGCACACAGGTATATATAGTTCTCACACTGGGCTATTCCCTTCTTAATTTGAAGCCATGTGTGCGTTGGGCCCTGTTTGACTGGGCTGATGTGGTTGGCCAGCTCCTCTTTGTACCACACTATGATCCCCCCAGAGTCCCTGCCACGCCGCACTGTGCTCAGTTTAATTGAGGGCACAATAACCTCCCTGTAGCCCAGGGGGCAGTGTGTGGGCACCTCTGCACGGCACCATGTCTCCAACAGAACTATGATATCTAATTTCTTAATGCTTTTAATGAATTCAGGGTCTGTGCTCTTTAGCCCGAAAGCCGAGGAGTTCAGACCCTGAATGTTCCAGCAGCTGACTGTAAATGAGCTCATTTTAGCTAACATATAATAATTATTAGTTTTATGTAAAGTATGGTTACATTGTATGTACACAGGTATTTATTTTTAATTATTTACAAGTGGGGTTGTCCGTCCCTACCCGAGTGCTCTGGCTCAGCTCAGCAGTCTGGAGCAGATGAGGCTGAGCAGCTGCTTGATCTCCCCCAGCTCGGTGGGGCTCATACTTTCAGTGACACTCTCTCTCTCTCTCTCTCTCTCTCTCTCTCTCTCTCTCTGTCTTGTCTCCCCAGGTGAAGATGTTGATGTCAGTGCTGTGTGTGTTGGCTGTGCTGGCGATCGGCCCCGGCCAGAGCCAGCCCTGCGTCAACCGAGTACCTATAGGTCGATACAATACATTCCTCACCAGGCACGTTCCGTCAGGCATGCCCAAGACCAACAACATACAGCGATGGAGACGCTTCTTAATTTCCAGGGGACTCTGTGGCCGAGTCCCAACCCAGACCTTCATTGACTCGTCTCGGGCGAACGTCGACAACGTTTGCAGGGCAGGAGGCAGGAGATTCTCGCAGAACAACCAGGGGAACCTGTGTGTGAGCGCTAACATGTTCACAGTGTACAGCGTGCGGAGCAGCAACATACGCAGGAGGTGTAGTGTCACTAGAGTCAGTCGTACCCAGAGCTTCATCACGCTGGCCTGCGACAACATCAACAACCTCTGCCGGCCCGACCACTTCCAGACCACCAACAACCGGCCCAATGCAGCGAACGGACGCTGCCAGTGATTCTAACATCATGCATGTGTATTATTGTGATTTAGTTTTCTGTTTCCCCACAATAACCAGCAATAATGATCGATGATTTCCTGTGAGATCTTATGCTTTTAAAACTGTTTCTGTGATTTTAACTATCTCTGCCTTTACACTGTCTCTCTGCTGTGTGACGCGCTGGGTGTGTCAGTCTCCTGAGAGCTGCGTCTCTCACTCTGACACCCCCCGCTGTCTCTGTCCTGCATCACAGAAAGTATAAAATATATAAAATAAAGTATTTTGCAGAGCAGCTGGAGTTGTGGAGAGTGTTGTGTAACAGAGGACTGGGCTGTATAGCACACAGGGCCTGGGGGGGCACTAGAGTGGACACAGAGGTCAGCAATAATACAGTCAGTGCTACTCACAAGATCACTGGAAAATTATGTATGAATACAAATATTTAATTCATTGTCGGGAAAAGATTCAACATTTTGATTCCTAACTATATAAGCTTGCAAAGCCTTGAAATTTGCTTCAGTAAAAGTCTGTACCTGAATCTTTGAGTTGGACAGATAGCAGGGGGGTCAAGTTCAGGTGTGAGGTTATAAATTCACACAGACGTGGGATATACAGCTCTGGAAAAAAAACATTCCAGAGCTGTATACACTCACCTAAAGGATTATTAGGAACACCATACTAATACTGTGTTTGACCCCCTTTCGCCTTCAGAACTGCCTTAATTCTACGTGGCATTGATTCAACAAGGTGCTGAAAGCATTCTTTAGAAATGTTGGCCCATATTGATAGGATAGCATCTTGCAGTTGATGGAGATTTGTGGGATGCACATCCAGGGCACGAAGCTCCCGTTCCACCACATCCCAAAGATGCTCTATTGGGTTGAGATCTGGTGACTGTGGGGGCCAGTTTAGTACAGTGAACTCATTGTCATGTTCAAGAAACCAAGTTGAAATGATTCGACCTTTGTGACATGGTGCATTATCCTGCTGGAAGTAGCCATCAGAGGATGGGTACATGGTGGTCATAAAGGGATGGACATGGTCAGAAACAATGCTCAGGTAGGCCGTGGCATTTAAACGATGCCCAATTGGCACTAAGGGGCCTAAAGTGTGCCAAGAAAACATCCCCCACACCATTACACCACCACCACCAGCCTGCAAAGTGGTAACAAGGCATGATGGATCCATGTTCTCATTCTGTTTACGCCAAATTCTGACTCTACCATCTGAATGTCTCAACAGAAATCGAGACTCATCAGACCAGGCAACATTTTTCCAGTCTTCAACTTTCCAATTTTGGTGAGCTTGTGCAAATTGTAGCCTCTTTTTCCTATTTGTAGTGGAGATGAGTGGTACCCGGTGGGGTCTTCTGCTGTTGTAGCCCATCCGCCTCAAGGTTGTACGGGTTGTGGCTTCACAAATGCTTTGCTGCATACCTCGGTTGTAACGAGTGGTTATTTCAGTCAAAGTTGCTCTTCTATCATCTTGAATCAGTCGGCCCATTCTCCTCTGACCTCTAGCATCAACAAGGCATTTTCGCCCACAGGACTGCCGCATACTGGATGTTTTTCCCTTTTCACACCATTCTTTGTAAACCCTAGAAATGGTTGTGCGTGAAAATCCCAGTAACTGAGCAGATTGTGAAATACTCAGACCGGCCCGTCTGGCACCAACAACCATGCCACGCTCAAAATTGCTTAAATCACCTTTCTTTCCCATTCAGACATTCAGTTTGGAGTTCAGGAGATTGTCTTGACCAGGACCACACCCCTAAATGCATTGAAGCAACTGCCATGTGATTGGTTGGTTAGATAATTGCATTAATGAGAAATTGAACAGGTGTTCCTAATAATGCTTTAGGTGAGTGTATATATGAAACAGATTGTCCTCTAATGGAAAACCATTCAAGGAAGGATGGACAGCAGCTCCCGGCTAAAAACAGGCCACATTCACCGATGTCACAAAAAAATACTTAATTTATCATGATGCTTATTTGTTTCGACTTATCTTCCTGAATCTCTTCAATACATCTGATATAAATGAATCATTAGCACCATCATTCTATATTCAACTAACAATCATGCAAACTCACTATTATTTCAACAAAGTGTGAACATTTCATTATAAGCAAGACAAATTCTACATGCAATTACATTTAAAAACTATATATATAGTACAATCATTAATATTAATTTGTAACTCTTTCAATCAATTATTAGACAATTGGCAATTAATTCCAGCATGTTAGACATACATTTTCAAATAAAAGGACAAAAATGAAGATCCTCATTAAGTCCCGGTGCACTCTTAGAACAAATGTGTTAAAAACAACACATGATGTGCTGTTTTTTAACACATTACTGAGTGTGATTACGGACAACACATGTTGTGTTAAAGTTAACACAGATTTTATGAACACTGTAATATGTTAGTTTTACTCAACATGTTGGCTTATTAAAGCTAAACAAAATATTAATTTAACAAAGGAAACTATGTGGTAGTTGTTTAATGTAAACAGAGAAACCTTCTTTATTCAGTACAAAACTAAATTACAATCACAGACAATTTATGTAAGACTGTAAGACATAGTACAGTAGAAAAAATGCAATAATTTGAATTAATTGTACTTTTTAACTTTTCTGAAAATGAGTAATGTCAAATAATATATATATACATATATATACAATTTTTTTATATACAGCATATTATGCATTAAACATCTGTGGAATAATCCACTTTATAAATGAAGTTAACATCTGTTAAGCATCTAAATCTGGATATTTTAGGTTTAAATAACACGAATGAATACATAAATAATACATAAATAAACACTGAGCGACCCGCCGCGTCACTGAGGACTGGCTTCACAATCCCCACAACATTACATTACCGGCATATTGCACTTTAATATTATTTTGTAATGGTGGGTATATAAGTATTACATACTACTACTATAAGGTGTCCTTAATAAAAACATTAAAAATACTAATAATAGTCGTCTTCATATCTAATGTACGGAAGAGCCCTGGGGCCATGTGAAAGAAAAATCTAAACAAGAATTCATGTTAAACCCAGACTTTAGAGATTTCAAGTTAAAATTTTGAGTTGAATTTCGGAGGGGTTTTGTTTCAATGCCCCCAGGGCTCTTCCGTACTAATACGATAATGAATTACTTCAGTTAATGTCAGGGGCGGGGCGTGACGGGCAATTAACAGTTGATTGATCACTTTTATTTATTTATGTATTATGACTTATTTTCACTTACTAATTGGTTAAACCCAGAGACACGGTCAGTCAGCAGCGCAACCTACTACTGAGCACACGGAGCAGGACACTCACAGCCCACATGACCCACAGCCAAACCAAGGCGCAGGGCTGGAGAGGGAAGTAGGCTGGGGAGGGAAGTAGGCTGGGGAGGGAAGTAGGCATAACTGTGGAGTAGTGGTTAGGGCTCTGGACTCATAACCAGTGCAATGCAATGCTGTTGTACCCTTGAGCAAGGGTTACATTGCTCCAGTAAAATACATTTGTACACATTTATACAGCTGGGTAACTTCACATGAATCCGAGCGGTCACTGAATTCATCTTAACAGCAGCGCGGCAGACAAGAGACTTGTTTATATCCTCTGAGGGGACGGGGGGTTTCTGGTTGCTGCTATCTGTACTTTAGATGAGGAAATTGGGTTTTATTGATTCTTAGTTGGCTCTTTTTTCCTACTATTTGGTGTCATTGTTGAGTAGGGTTTTTAGTAGTTTTAGTCCCTGGTTTTATTAAAGGCAATGTTATGGTAGGTTATATTTCAAATCCCAATTCCTTATTGTATTCGTGCTGGTACAGTCTTCATGCCCTGTCTTTGTTACTTTTTGCAAAACTTTCCTTTGTGTGGTGGTGCTGTGGGGTCCAGTCAGGGCTAACCAGGTCCTCTCTCATTAATGAAGGAGGTGGCATGGTCGTGAAGCGTGTCACCCCTAACCACCCCATAGGCGGTGACGTAAATTGTAAAATTAACTCAAACAGAACTCAAACTAAAGATTACAATAATGATACTCAACTCTCATAATAACTAACATATTACAGTGTTCATAAAATCTGTGTTAACTTTAACACAACATGTGTTGTCCGTAATCACACTCAGTAATGTGTTAAAAAACAGCACATCATGTGTTGTTTTTAACACATTTGTTCTAAGAGTGCACTGGGACTTAATGAGGATCTTCATTTTTGTCCTTTTATTTGAAAATGTATGTCTAACATGCTGGAATTAATTGCCAATTGTCTAATAATTGATTGAAAGAGTTACAAATTAATATTAATGATTGTACTATATACACTCACCTAAAGGATTATTAGGAACACCTGTTCAATTTCTCATTAATGCAATTATCTAACCAACCAATCACATGGCAGTTGCTTCAATGCATTTAGGGGTGTGGTCCTGGTCAAGACAATCTCCTGAACTCCAAACTGAATGTCTGAATGGGAAAGAAAGGTGATTTAAGCAATTTTGAGCGTGGCATGGTTGTTGGTGCCAGACGGGCCGGTCTGAGTATTTCACAATCTGCTCAGTTACTGGGATTTTCACGCACAACCATTTCTAGGGTTTACAAAGAATGGGGTGAAAAGGGAAAAACATCCAGTATGCGGCAGTCCTGTGGGCGAAAATGCCTTGTTGATGCTAGAGGTCAGAGGAGAATGGGCCGACTGATTCAAGCTGATAGAAGAGCAACTTTGACTGAAATAACCACTCGTTACAACCGAGGTATGCAGCAAAGCATTTGTGAAGCCACAACACGTACAACCTTGAGGCGGATGGGCTACAACAGCAGAAGACCCCACCGGGTACCACTCATCTCCACTACAAATAGGAAAAAGAGGCAACAATTTGCACAAGCTCACCAAAATTGGACAGTTGAAGACTAGAAAAATGTTGCCTGGTCTGATGAGTCTCGATTTCTGTTGAGACATTCAGATGGTAGACTCAGAATTTGGCGTAAACAGAATGAGAACATGGATCCATCATGCCTTGTTACCACTGTGCAGGCTGGTGGTGGTGGTGTAATGGTGTGGGGGATGTTTTCTTGGCACACTTTAGGCCCCTTAGTGCCAATTGGGCATCGTTTAAATGCCACGGCCTACCTGAGCATTGTTTCTGACCATGTCCATCCCTTTATGACCACCATGTACCCATCCTCTGATGGCTACTTCCAGCAGGATAATGCACCATGTCACAAAGGTCGAATCATTTCAAATTGGTTTCTTGAACATGACAATGAGTTCACTGTACTAAACTGGCCCCCACAGTCACCAGATCTCAACCCAATAGAGCATCTTTGGGATGTGGTGGAACGGGAGCTTCGTGCCCTGGATGTGCATCCCACAAATCTCCATCAACTGCAAGATGCTATCCTATCAATATGGGCCAACATTTCTAAAGAATGCTTTCAGCACCTTGTTGAATCAATGCCACGTAGAATTAAGGCAGTTCTGAAGGCGAAAGGGGGTCAAACACAGTATTAGTATGGTGTTCCTAATAATCCTTTAGGTGAGTGTATATAGTTTTTAAATGTAATTGCATGTAGAATTTGTCTTGCTTATAATGAAATGTTCACACTTTGTTGAAATAATTGTGAGTTTGCATGATTGTTAATTGAATATAGAATGATGGTGCTAATGATTCATTTATATCAGATGTATTGAAGAGATTCAGGAAGATAAGTCGAAACAAATAAGCATCATGATAAATTAAGTATTTTTTTGTGACATCGGTGAATGTGGCCTGTTTTTAGCCGGGAGCTGCTGTCCATCCTTCCTTGAATGGTTTTCCATTAGAGGACAATCTGTTTCATATATATACAGCTCTGGAAAAAATTAAGAGACCACTCCCAGTTCAGGACTCAGTGTTAAGTGGTCTCTTTTTTTTTTTTTTCCAGAGCTGTATATCCCACGTCTGTGTTAACTTTAAAATAAAATTATTCATAACATCACACCTGAACTTGACCCCCCTGCTATCTGTCCCACTCAAAGATTCGGGTACAGACTTTTACTGACGCAAATTTCAAGGCCTTGCAAGCTTATATATATATATATATGTAGTGAGGAATCAAAATGTTGAATCTTTATCTGACCAGGAACTGTATATTTGTATTCATACATTTTATTCATAATACATTTATTCTGGACATGCATGTACAAGAACTGTACACTTGTAAAAGCAGTAAAGCTATTTCATTTTGTTATTTCATTAACGTATTTATTTTCTCTTTGCTGTATCTGTAAATGCTTTGGCAACACTTGTGTAAACTTGTCATGTCAATAACGCTTGTTTTGAATTTGAGTGTGTCTGTATGTATGTGTGTGTGTGTGTGAGTGAGAGTGTGTGTGAGTGAGTGTTAGAGAGAGAGAGGGTCAGTATGTGTGATAGAGATTGTGTTGAGTTGTGAAATTCACACTGAGTCCTTACTGGCAGTGTGAGCTCAGAGGGGCAGTATATAAGCACACAGACCCTCAGTGCTGCACTCACACTCGACCGCTTCAGACCAGACCCACCGCCAGCGAACTCTCTCTGCGTTTCTGTCCAGGTCAAGTGTCTCCATTAGAGCATGTATTTAATCTCTGTTAGAACATGGATTTCTCTCTCTCTGTCTGTCATTCTGTCTCTCTCTCTCTGTATGGCTCTCTGAGTGTGTTAAAGTACACTTCACAGGCACAGTAACCCTCTCTCTCACCATCTCTCCTTCCCCCTGTCTGTCTCTTTCTCTCCATCCCTGTCCATCCCTCCCTGTCTCACTCTCTCTGTCTTGTCTCCCCAGGTGAAGATGTTGATGTCAGTGCTGTGTGTGTTGGCTGTGCTGGCGATCGGCCCCGTCCAGAGCCAGCCCTGCATCAACCGAGTACCTATAGGTCGATACAATACATTCATCAGGAGGCACGTACCATCAGGCTTCCCCAAGACCAACAACATACAGCGATGGAGAAGCTTCTTAATTTCCAGGGGACTCTGCGGCCGAGTCCCAACCCAGACCTTCATTGACTCGTCTCGGGCGAACGTCGACAACGTTTGCAGGGCAGGAGGCAGGAGATTCTCGCAGAACAACCAGGGGAACCTGTGTGTGAGCGCTAACATGTTCACAGTGTACAGCGTGCAGAGCAGCAACATACGCAGGAGGTGTAGTGTCACTAGAGTCAGTCGTACCCAGAGCTTCATCACGCTGGCCTGCGACAACATCGACAACCTCTGCCGGCCCGACCACTTCCAGACCACCAACAACCGGCCCAATGCAGCGAACGGACGCTGCCAGTGATTCTAACATCACACGTGTATTATTGTGATTTAGTTTTCTGTTTCCCCACAATAACCAGCAATAATGATCGATGATTTCCTGTGAGATCTTATGCTTTTAAAACTGTATCTGTGATTTTAACTATATCTGCCTTTACACTGTCTCTCTGCTGTGTGACGCGCTGGGTGTGTCAGTCTCCTGAGAGCTGCGTCTCTCACTCTGACACCCCCCCGCTGTCTCTGTCCTGCATCGCAGAAAGTATAAAATATATAAAATAAAGTATTTTGCAGAGCAGCTGGAGTTGTGGAGAGAGTTGTGTAACAGAGGACTGGGCTGTATAGCACACAGGGCCTGGGGGGGCACTAGAGGGCCGATTTAGTTTCAATCCAGTGGCAGTTGTTGGCCACTGCTCCCGTGAGTTCCTGTTCTTGTCGTTTGTCGTATTGATCAAATGTTCAATACCTCTCTCAGTCTCTCTCTCCCTCGCTACCTCTATTTTTCTGTATGTAATGATGAATTTAAAACTAACAAGATACTTTGTCTGCATGCGACACTACTTTTGGCATGATATAATATTGGATATATAATTTTTATGGCAGTATGCAGGTTACAGTTTTTCAAGTCAATGTGAATGAAACTGTGGTCCACATGACCAACACCATAACCGAAATGAGCAGAAAAGGATACATTTCTGCAAAACAGCTAAACACAACTCTCTACACAAGACACAAACATCAATTAGGTAAGTCTTGTCAAACAAAATTAGAACATGTGTTCAGGGTCCGTAACTCACACTCCCACAAGTGTGAATCTCTACTGCACATGTGCAAATCCTCATTGCTCAATTGTTCAATCAGCCATCAGCCCATAATCACAACCCCATGGTGGCCAAGGAAGAGTCAAACACTGAACAGGAGGCGGCCATAGATACAGTGTCTTCAAACAACTCAGTATGTTTGAGGGAGATCCAGACTACAAATATACAAGAACATCAAATATCTCACAATGTACAGAGTGTCAGTCTGGCAGCTGCTGACCAGGTCTTGAATCGACACCAGTTAAGGATGAAACGGCTGTACAGGTACCTGTGACAGGAGCAGTGGCAGAGTGAAGGAGATCGGGTTCCAGTCTGTGCAGGTCAGGGCTCGTCACAGTAATGCATTTCCATACACTGTTTAGATGCAGACAGTTACAATGGCTACCCATGTTCATGTTGTGTTTCTCTTGAGGCACACGTGTTGCCACATGAATTCATACACGTGGATGAAGCGATTACATGTTTTGCTGTTGAGTGAAATTCTTTCTGCTTTGGTCTTCATGATCTTCATGAGTCACTCAGAGAACATGAGTGCAGCTCATGTTGGGGTGAAATGTTTACGGACCATTAACGCTTATTTTACAAGCAAGCAGAGGACGACAAAGAGAGCAGTACAGGGCTGACCATGTCATATTGATGCTCATGGTTGGTGTGTATTGTGCCATTGTGAAGTGGCTGATGGAAATAATTTCTCATTAGATGACAAATTATACTGTTTTGATGGACTGATTTGATTTTGTGACGTGTATTTGCTGTTTTGAGAGTCTGCGTGCATTTTGTAAAGGATTTGTGTCATTTTGGCCAAACGTGTTTCAGTTTGGAGCCGGTGCTCATTGTTTTGAAATGTTTGGAGAAATGTGCTCAAGCAATAGACAAAGAGTAAGATTATGAGATCGCTGCCCCCTTGGAATTGAATGAAATTGCAATGGAAAATGTAGTCTTGGAATACCATAACTTTCATCAGTACTGGACTTTACATAATGCTACCTCCCTCTGTCTTCCTATTTCTCACCCTCTCTCCATCTCCCTCTCAAATTCAAATGGTGGTTTCTCATCACAACCACTTGAAGCTTTGCCGAAGCAAGTACATACATACACCGATCAGCCATAACATTATGACCACCTGCATAATATTGTGTAGCTGCCCGTACTCTTTAGCTGCCAAAACAGCCCTGACCCGTCGAGGCATGGACTCCACTAGACCTCTGAAGGTGTGCTGTGGTATCTGGCACCAAGACATTAACAGCAGATGTCCTATGAGTTGCAAGGTGGGGCCTCCATGGATCGGACTTGTTTGTTCAGCACATCCCACAGATGCTCGATTGGATTGAGATCTGGGGAATTTGGAGGCCAAGTCAACACCTTGAACTCGTGATTCATCAGACCAGGCCACCTTCTTCCATTGCTCCAAGGTCCAGTTCTGATGCTCGCGTGCCCATTGTAGGCGCTTTCAGCGGTTCACCGCTTTGACCACTTCTGATAGGTACTGACCACTGCAGACCGGGAACACCCCACAAGAGCTGCAGTTTTGGAGATGCCCTGACCCAGTCGTCTAGCCATCACAATGTGGCCCTTGTCAGAGTCGCTCAGATCCTTACTCTTGCCCATTTTTCCTGCTTCTAACACATCAACTTTGAGGACAAAATCTTCACTTGCTGCCTAATATATCCCACCCACTGACAGGTGCCATGATAACGAGAATATTAGTGTCATTCACTTCACCTGTCAGTGGTCATAATGATATGGCTGATCGGTGTATATCAACAGTAACAATAGTATATTCTTAAAATATGTCACCGCCTAGTGGGTAATTAGGGGGCGTCTACGCAAGACCACGCCACCTCCTTTGATTAACGAGGGAGGAGCTCGTGTTACCCGCGCTTTCTCCCCGAGCAGGCTCGACAGAATCCCAAGACAAATTCCACACAAACTGGTAACAATAACAATATTGTAACGACACTCGTTAATGAGAAATAAGTTAGAAACAATAAAGAAAATTGTCTGTACCAATAATAAAGTTACGAATAACCGGTTTATTTAAACACAGTTCACCTATTCCGGCCAGTGAACACAGCCCAAGAAATAAAAGGAAAACATGGCTTTCTACTGGAGTCCGTATAAAGGGCTCCCGCTGCAGTTGTAAAAGTCCGCCGAGCAGCCAAACCCCGACGACTAAATAGACTGCCGGTCCGACCCATCTGACCCGGCAGGTCCAATCAACATTCACTGCCACGTTAACGCTCACTGACGAACACGCTGAGTGTGTGTGTGTGTCCTTCTCATGATCTGTCTTTCAAAATGTCACACTTCTTTTGAGAGTTCCTCTCTCAACCAAAACATCTGAAAAGAAGTAGTCAGTGTAATAGCAAAGCAGGCATCTTCACACAGTGTGAAAAACCTTCCCCCAAATAAGGTAGTGAACCAACTGTAGCGACAAGAACAGGAACACACGGGAGCAGTGACCGACTGTCGCTGGATTGAAATGTCTTAACAGTCAGGATGGCAAGTCCACATACAATAGTCCGTAATACAATTGTTTTCAGGCGGCGCTGGCAGCTGTCTTCGACACACAGACCACCCATGAGCCCCTGCGCTGCACTGCTGCTGGGCTGCAGCCCTCACTGCTTGTTCACATCAGCAAAGGCGATACAGTATTAAATGCTGGACAACTGGCACCATCCGTGACGTGTACATGTGCGTGTGTGTGCGTGCGTGATAAGACAAATCTTGAATTTATCAAAAGCTGTCTTACAAAATGTCATGCGTGTATATACAGATTAACAAATTAAAGGATAAACCTGAATAAATGAATGGAGGAACATAACAAACAGGTGTACTGCATGATACAATTAAGCAATTTACATCCTATCATGCTCTGTGGCAGGTATACAAATGCTGAGCATACCCAGTTGACCTCGATTTTGGATCAAAATGGCAAGACGAAAGGATCTAAGTGACTTTGAAAGAGGGGTCATTATTGGGGAACGAATGGCAGGAGCTTCAGTCACAAAGACGCTCAACTGGCTCGTGTTCTGGACAAGTGGGCGAGTGCATGTGAGGCAACACCAAGAGAACAGTACAGGCCTGACTGCTGGACCCCTACAGTGAGGGGGTCCGGAGGATCTGTTATGCTGTGGGGGGCATTTTCCTGGCATGGTTTGGGTCCACTTGTCCCCTCAGAGGGAAGGGTCGTTGCAAATCATTGCAGAGTTATTCTGAGTGATCACCTTTATCCTATGGTGACACATTTCTATCCTGATGGGAGTGGACTCTTCCAGGATGACAATGCCCATCCACAGGGCACGAGGGCTCACTGAATGGTGTGATGAGTATGAAAATGATGTGACTCATATGCTATGGCCTTCGCAATCAACAGATCTCAACCCAATTGAACACCTATGAACGTGTTAGACAGCGCTCTCCACCACCATCATCAAAACACCAAATGAGGGAATATCTTTTGGGAGAATGGTGTTCATCCCTCCAGTAGAGTCCAGACACTTGTACAATCTGTGCCAAGAGCATTGAAGCTGTTCTGGTGGCTTGTGGAGACCAACACCTCACTGAGACACTTTATGTTGGGTTTTCCGTTACTTTGTCAATTGAAATTCTGCTGGGATTATCTATATGTTGACATGTCCTTGTGGGACAGACTAAAACAGCACTTTAGATTCGGATTGCTGAACACAATGCAGCAATTAGAAATCAAAATGCAGAGTACTCTATAGCAGAAGGCTGGGCATGGATCTTCACCACACTCATTTTGTGGGTCTGGAGAAGATTAGACCTGAAAGAGGAGGGAATCTCGTAAATTTCCTACTGAGGAGAGAGGCATATAGGATATTGGCATTAAAGACATGAGAACCACTCTTAGAAGTAATGTGTTCAAATTCTACACAAAAACTGTTATTTTCTACACAATATGTGCAGGGTACAGTCTTTCTGCTAACACAATCGAAGTGTGTTATTTATTTCTAACCATAATACTCTGTAAAATGTATCTCAACCAACCACTTCCACATGCCCTTCGCTGGAGGACAGCGCTGAGCGTTTGAACTTTCTACAAAACTTGTTCTGTGGCCTCAAAATTATGAGAGTTGAGTATCATTATTGTAATCCTTAGTTTGAGTTCTGTTTGGGTTAATTTTACAATTTACGCCACCACCTATGGGGTGGTTAGGGGTGACACGCTTCACGACCATGCCACCTCCTTCATTAATGAGAGAGGACCTGGTTAGCCCTGACTGGACCCCACAGCACCACCACACAAATGAAAGTAACAAAGACAGGGCATGAAGACTGTACCAGCACGAATACAATAAGGAATTGGGATTTGAAATATAACCTACCATAACATTGCCTTTAATAAAACCAGGCACTAAAACTACTAAAAACCCTACTCAACAATGACACCAAATAGTAGGAAAAAAGAGCCAACTAAGAATCAATAAAACCCAATTTCCTCATCTAAAGTACAGATAGCAGCAACCAGAAACCCCCCGTCCCCTCAGGGGATATAAACAAGTCTCTTGTCTGCCGCGCTGCTGTTAAGACGAATTCAGTGACCGCTCGGATTCATGTGAAGTTACCCAGCTGTATAAATGTGTACAAATGTATTTTACTGGAGCAATGTAACCCTTGCTCAAGGGTACAACAGCATTGCATTGCACTGGTTATGAGTCCAGAGCCCTAACCACTACTCCACAGTTATGCCTACTTCCCTCTCCAGCCCTGCGCCTTGGTTTGGCTGTGGGTCATGTGGGCTGTGAGTGTCCTGCTCCGTGTGCTCAGTAGTAGGTTGCGCTGCTGACTGACCGTGTCTCTGGGTTTAACCAATTAGTAAGTGAAAATAAGTCATAATACATAAATAAATAAAAGTGATCAATCAACTGTTAATTGCCCGTCACGCCCCGCCCCTGACATTAACTGAAGTAATTCATTATCGTATTAGTACGGAAGAGCCCTGGGGGCATTGAAACAAAACCCCTCCGAAATTCAACTCAAAATTTTAACTTGAAATCTCTAAAGTCTGGGTTTAACATGAATTCTTGTTTAGATTTTTCTTTCACATGGCCCCAGGGCTCTTCCGTACATTAGATATGAAGACGACTATTATTAGTATTTTTTAATGTTTTTATTAAGGACACCTTATAGTAGTAGTATATAATAGTTATATACCCACCATTACAAAATAATATTAAAGTGCAATATGCCGGTAATGTAATGTTGTGGGGATTGTGAAGCCAGTCCTCAGTGACGCGGCGGGTCGCTCAGTGTTTATTTATGTATTATTTATGTATTCATTCGTGTTATTTAAACCTAAAATATCCAGATTTAGATGCTTAACAGATGTTAACTTCATTTATAAAGTGGATTATTCCACAGATGTTTAATGCATAATATGCTGTATATAAAAAAATTGTATATATATGTATATATATATTATTTGACATTACTCATTTTCAGAAAAGTTAAAAAGTACAATTAATTCAAATTATTGCATTTTTTCTACTGTACTATGTCTTACAGTCTTACATACATTGTCTGTGATTGTAATTTAGTTTTGTACTGAATAAAGAAGGTTTCTCTGTTTACATTAAACAACTACCACATAGTTTCCTTTGTTAAATTAATATTTTGTTTAGCTTAAATAAGCCAACGTGTTGAGTAAAACTAACATATTACAGTGTTCATGAAATAACACATTATTTGTGCTAATATTCCTACACAAAACCTGTGTTAACTTTAACACAACATGTGTTGTCCGTAATCACACTCAGTAATGTGTTAAAAAACAGCACATCATGTGTTGTTTTTAACACATTTGTTCTAAGAGTGCACCGGGACTTAATGAGGATCTTCATTTTTGTCCTTTTATTTGAAAATGTATGTCTAACCTGCTGGAATTAATTGCCAATTGTCTAATAATTGATTGAAAGAGTTACAAATTAATTTTAATGATTGTACTATATATATATTTTTAAATGTAATTGCATGTAGAATTTGTCTTGCTTATAATGAAATGTTCACACTTTGTTGAAATAATAGTGAGTTTGCATGATTGTTAATTGAATATAGAATGATGGTGCTAATGATTCATTTATATCAGATGTATTGAAGAGATTCAGGAAGATAAGTCGAAACAAATAAGCATCATGATAAATTAAGTATTTTTTTGTGACATCGGTGAATGTGGCCTGTTTTTAGCCGGGAGCTGCTGTCCATCCTTCCTTGAATGGTTTTCCATTAGAGGACAATCTGTTTCATATATATACAGCTCTGGAAAAAATTAAGAGACCACTCCCAGTTCAGGACTCAGTGTTAAGTGGTCTCTTTTTTTTTTTTCCAGAGCTGTATATCCCACGTCTGTGTTAACTTTAAAATAAAATTATTCATAACATCACACCTGAACTTGACCCCCCTGCTATCTGTCCCACTCAAAGATTCGGGTACAGACTTTTACTGACGCAAATTTCAAGGCCTTGCAAGCTTATATATATATATATATATATATATATATATATATATATGTAGTGAGGAATCAAAATGTTGAATCTTTATCTGACCAGGAACTGTATATTTGTATTCATACATTTTATTCATAATACATTTATTCTGGACATGCATGTACAAGAACTGTACACTTGTAAAAGCAGTAAAGCTATTTCATTTTGTTATTTCATTAACGTATTTATTTTCTCTTTGCTGTATCTGTAAATGCTTTGGCAACACTTGTGTAAACTTGTCATGTCAATAACGCTTGTTTTGAATTTGAGTGTGTCTGTATGTATGTGTGTGTGTGTGTGAGTGAGAGTGTGTGTGAGTGAGTGTTAGAGAGAGAGAGGGTCAGTATGTGTGATAGAGATTGTGTTGAGTTGTGAAATTCACACTGAGTCCTTACTGGCAGTGTGAGCTCAGAGGGGCAGTATATAAGCACACAGACCCTCAGTGCTGCACT
Source organism: Amia ocellicauda (assembly GCF_036373705.1). Classification (NCBI taxonomy): domain Eukaryota; kingdom Metazoa; phylum Chordata; class Actinopteri; order Amiiformes; family Amiidae; genus Amia; species Amia ocellicauda. Next base: position 9,539,582 of record NC_089863.1, read on the forward strand.
CACACTCGACCGCTTCAGACCAGACCCACCGCCAGCGAACTCTCTCTGCGTTTCTGTCCAGGTCAAGTGTCTCCATTAGAACATGTATTTAATCTCTGTTAGAACATGGATTTCTCTCTCTCTGTCTGTCATTCTGTCTCTCTCTCTCTGTATGGCTCTCTGAGTGTGTTAAAGTACACTTCACAGGCACAGTAACCCTCTCTCTCACCATCTCTCCTTCTCCCTGTCTGTCTCTTTCTCTCCATCCCTGTCCATCCCTCCCTGTCTCACTCTCTCTGTCTTGTCTCCCCAGGTGAAGATGTTGATGTCAGTGCTGTGTGTGTTGGCTGTGCTGGCGATCGGCCCTGGCCAGAGCCAGCCCTGCATCAACCGAGTACCTATAGGTCGATACAATACATTCATCAGGAGGCACGTACCATCAGGCTTCCCCAAGACCAACAACATACAGCGATGGAGAAGCTTCTTAATTTCCAGGGGACTCTGCGGCCGAGTCCCAACCCAGACCTTCATTGACTCGTCTCGGGCGAACGTCGACAACGTTTGCAGGGCAGGAGGCAGGAGATTCTCGCAGAACAACCAGGGGAACCTGTGTGTGAGCGCTAACATGTTCACAGTGTACAGCGTGCAGAGCAGCAACATACGCAGGAGGTGTAGTGTCACTAGAGTCAGTCGTACCCAGAGCTTCATCACGCTGGCCTGCGACAACATCGACAACCTCTGCCGGCCCGACCACTTCCAGACCACCAACAACCGGCCCAATGCAGCGAACGGACGCTGCCAGTGATTCTAACATCACACGTGTATTATTGTGATTTAGTTTTCTGTTTCCCCACAATAACCAGCAATAATGATCGATGATTTCCTGTGAGATCTTATGCTTTTAAAACTGTATCTGTGATTTTAACTATCTCTGCCTTTACACTGTCTCTCTGCTGTGTGACGCGCTGGGTGTGTCAGTCTCCTGAGAGCTGCGTCTCTCACTCTGACACCCCCCCGCTGTCTCTGTACTGCATCGCAGAAAGTATAAAATATATAAAATAAAGTATTTTGCAGAGCAGCTGGAGTTGTGGAGAGAGTTGTGTAACAGAGGACTGGGCTGTATAGCACACAGGGCCTGGGGGGGCACTAGAGGGCCGATTTAGTTTCAATCCAGTGGCAGTTGTTGGCCACTGCTCCCGTGAGTTCCTGTTCTTGTCGTTTGTCGTATTGATCAAATGTTCAATACCTCTCTCAGTCTCTCTCTCCCTCGCTACCTCTATTTTTCTGTATGTAATGATGAATTTAAAACTAACAAGATACTTTGTCTGCATGCGACACTACTTTTGGCATGATATAATATTGGATATATAATTTTTATGGCAGTATGCAGGTTACAGTTTTTCAAGTCAATGTGAATGAAACTGTGGTCCACATGACCAACACCATAACCGAAATGAGCAGAAAAGGATACATTTCTGCAAAACAGCTAAACACAACTCTCTACACAAGACACAAACATCAATTAGGTAAGTCTTGTCAAACAAAATTAGAACATGTGTTCAGAGTCCGTAACTCACACTCCCACAAGTGTGAATCTCTACTGCACATGTGCAAATCCTCATTGCTCAATTGTTCAATCAGCCATCAGCCCATAATCACAACCCCATGGTGGCCAAGGAAGAGTCAAACACTGAACAGGAGGCGGCCATAGATACAGTGTCTTCAAACAACTCAGTCTGTTTGAGGGAGATCCAGACTACAAATATACAAGAACATCAAATATCTCACAATGTACAGAGTGTCAGTCTGGCAGCTGCTGACCAGGTCTTGAATCGACACCAGTTAAGGATGAAACGGCTGTACAGGTACCTGTGACAGGAGCAGTGGCAGAGTGAAGGAGATCGGGTTCCAGTCTGTGCAGGTCAGGGCTCGTCACAGTAATGCATTTCCATACACTGTTTAGATGCAGACAGTTACAATGGCTACCCATGTTCATGTTGTGTTTCTCTTGAGGCACACGTGTTGCCACATGAATTCATACACGTGGATGAAGCGATTACATGTTTTGCTGTTGAGTGAAATTCTTTCTGCTTTGGTCTTCATGATCTTCATGAGTCACTCAGAGAACATGAGTGCAGCTCATGTTGGGGTGAAATGTTTACGGACCATTAACGCTTATTTTACAAGCAAGCAGAGGACGACAAAGAGAGCAGTACAGGGCTGACCATGTCATATTGATGCTCATGGTTGGTGTGTATTGTGCCATTGTGAAGTGGCTGATGGAAATAATTTCTCATTAGATGACAAATTATACTGTTTTGATGGACTGATTTGATTTTGTGACGTGTATTTGCTGTTTTGAGAGTCTGCGTGCATTTTGTAAAGGATTTGTGTCATTTTGGCCAAACGTGTTTCAGTTTGGAGCCGGTGCTCATTGTTTTGAAATGTTTGGAGAAATGTGCTCAAGCAATAGACAAAGAGTAAGATTATGAGATCGCTGCCCCCTTGGAATTGAATGAAATTGCAACGGAAAATGTAGTCTTGGAATACCATAACTTTCATCAGTACTGGACTTTACATAATGCTACCTCCCTCTGTCTTCCTATTTCTCACCCTCTCTCCATCTCCCTCTCAAATTCAAATGGTGGTTTCTCATCACAACCACTTGAAGCTTTGCCGAAGCAAGTACATACATACACCGATCAGCCATAACATTATGACCACCTGCATAATATTGTGTAGCTGCCCGTACTCTTTAGCTGCCAAAACAGCCCTGACCCGTCGAGGCATGGACTCCACTAGACCTCTGAAGGTGTGCTGTGGTATCTGGCACCAAGACATTAACAGCAGATGTCCTATGAGTTGCAAGGTGGGGCCTCCATGGATCGGACTTGTTTGTTCAGCACATCCCACAGATGCTCGATTGGATTGAGATCTGGGGAATTTGGAGGCCAAGTCAACACCTTGAACTCGTGATTCATCAGACCAGGCCACCTTCTTCCATTGCTCCAAGGTCCAGTTCTGATGCTCGCGTGCCCATTGTAGGCGCTTTCAGCGGTTCACCGCTTTGACCACTTCTGATAGGTACTGACCACTGCAGACCGGGAACACCCCACAAGAGCTGCAGTTTTGGAGATGCCCTGACCCAGTCGTCTAGCCATCACAATGTGGCCCTTGTCAGAGTCGCTCAGATCCTTACTCTTGCCCATTTTTCCTGCTTCTAACACATCAACTTTGAGGACAAAATCTTCACTTGCTGCCTAATATATCCCACCCACTGACAGGTGCCATGATAACGAGAATATTAGTGTCATTCACTTCACCTGTCAGTGGTCATAATGATATGGCTGATCGGTGTATATCAACAGTAACAATAGTATATTCTTAAAATATGTCACCGCCTAGTGGGTAATTAGGGGGCGTCTACGCAAGACCACGCCACCTCCTTTGATTAACGAGGGAGGAGCTCGTGTTACCCGCGCTTTCTCCCCGAGCAGGCTCGACAGAATCCCAAGACAAATTCCACACAAACTGGTAACAATAACAATATTGTAACGACACTCGTTAATGAGAAATAAGTTAGAAACAATAAAGAAAATTGTCTGTACCAATAATAAAGTTACGAATAACCGGTTTATTTAAACACAGTTCACCTATTCCGGCCAGTGAACACAGCCCAAGAAATAAAAGGAAAACATGGCTTTCTACTGGAGTCCGTATAAAGGGCTCCCGCTGCAGTTGTAAAAGTCCGCCGAGCAGCCAAACCCCGACGACTAAATAGACTGCCGGTCCGACCCATCTGACCCGGCAGGTCCAATCAACATTCACTGCCACGTTAACGCTCACTGACGAACACGCTGAGTGTGTGTGTGTGTCCTTCTCATGATCTGTCTTTCAAAATGTCACACTTCTTTTGAGAGTTCCTCTCTCAACCAAAACATCTGAAAAGAAGTAGTCAGTGTAATAGCAAAGCAGGCATCTTCACACAGTGTGAAAAACCTTCCCCCAAATAAGGTAGTGAACCAACTGTAGCGACAAGAACAGGAACACACGGGAGCAGTGACCGACTGTCGCTGGATTGAAATGTCTTAACAGTCAGGATGGCAAGTCCACATACAATAGTCCGTAATACAATTGTTTTCAGGCGGCGCTGGCAGCTGTCTTCGACACACAGACCACCCATGAGCCCCTGCGCTGCACTGCTGCTGGCCTGCAGCCCTCACTGCTTGTTCACATCAGCAAAGGCGATACAGTATTAAATGCTGGACAACTGGCACCATCCGTGACGTGTACATGTGCGTGTGTGTGCGTGCGTGATAAGACAAATCTTGAATTTATCAAAAGCTGTCTTACAAAATGTCATGCGTGTATATACAGATTAACAAATTAAAGGATAAACCTGAATAAATGAATGGAGGAACATAACAAACAGGTGTACTGCATGATACAATTAAGCAATTTACATCCTATCATGCTCTGTGGCAGGTATACAAATGCTGAGCATACCCAGTTGACCTCGATTTTGGATCAAAATGGCAAGACGAAAGGATCTAAGTGACTTTGAAAGAGGGGTCATTATTGGGGAACGAATGGCAGGAGCTTCAGTCACAAAGACGCTCAACTGGCTCGTGTTCTGGACAAGTGGGCGAGTGCATGTGAGGCAACACCAAGAGAACAGTACAGGCCTGACTGCTGGACCCCTACAGTGAGGGGGTCCGGAGGATCTGTTATGCTGTGGGGGGCATTTTCCTGGCATGGTTTGGGTCCACTTGTCCCCTCAGAGGGAAGGGTCGTTGCAAATCATTGCAGAGTTATTCTGAGTGATCACCTTTATCCTATGGTGACACATTTCTATCCTGATGGGAGTGGACTCTTCCAGGATGACAATGCCCATCCACAGGGCACGAGGGCTCACTGAATGGTGTGATGAGTATGAAAATGATGTGACTCATATGCTATGGCCTTCGCAATCAACAGATCTCAACCCAATTGAACACCTATGAACGTGTTAGACAGCGCTCTCCACCACCATCATCAAAACACCAAATGAGGGAATATCTTTTGGGAGAATGGTGTTCATCCCTCCAGTAGAGTCCAGACACTTGTACAATCTGTGCCAAGAGCATTGAAGCTGTTCTGGTGGCTTGTGGAGACCAACACCTCACTGAGACACTTTATGTTGGGTTTTCCGTTACTTTGTCAATTGAAATTCTGCTGGGATTATCTATATGTTGACATGTCCTTGTGGGACAGACTAAAACAGCACTTTAGATTCGGATTGCTGAACACAATGCAGCAATTAGAAATCAAAATGCAGAGTACTCTATAGCAGAAGGCTGGGCATGGATCTTCACCACACTCATTTTGTGGGTCTGGAGAAGATTAGACCTGAAAGAGGAGGGAATCTCGTAAATTTCCTACTGAGGAGAGAGGCATATAGGATATTGGCATTAAAGACATGAGAACCACTCTTAGAAGTAATGTGTTCAAATTCTACACAAAAACTGTTATTTTCTACACAATATGTGCAGGGTACAGTCTTTCTGCTAACACAATCGAAGTGTGTTATTTATTTCTAACCATAATACTCTGTAAAATGTATCTCAACCAACCACTTCCACATGCCCTTCGCTGGAGGACAGCGCTGAGCGTTTGAACTTTCTACAAAACTTGTTCTGTGGCCTCAAAATTATGAGAGTTGAGTATCATTATTGTAATCCTTAGTTTGAGTTCTGTTTGGGTTAATTTTACAATTTACGCCACCACCTATGGGGTGGTTAGGGGTGACACGCTTCACGACCATGCCACCTCCTTCATTAATGAGAGAGGACCTGGTTAGCCCTGACTGGACCCCACAGCACCACCACACAAATGAAAGTAACAAAGACAGGGCATGAAGACTGTACCAGCACGAATACAATAAGGAATTGGGATTTGAAATATAACCTACCATAACATTGCCTTTAATAAAACCAGGCACTAAAACTACTAAAAACCCTACTCAACAATGACACCAAATAGTAGGAAAAAAGAGCCAACTAAGAATCAATAAAACCCAATTTCCTCATCTAAAGTACAGATAGCAGCAACCAGAAACCCCCCGTCCCCTCAGGGGATATAAACAAGTCTCTTGTCTGCCGCGCTGCTGTTAAGACGAATTCAGTGACCGCTCGGATTCATGTGAAGTTACCCAGCTGTATAAATGTGTACAAATGTATTTTACTGGAGCAATGTAACCCTTGCTCAAGGGTACAACAGCATTGCATTGCACTGGTTATGAGTCCAGAGCCCTAACCACTACTCCACAGTTATGCCTACTTCCCTCTCCAGCCCTGCGCCTTGGTTTGGCTGTGGGTCATGTGGGCTGTGAGTGTCCTGCTCCGTGTGCTCAGTAGTAGGTTGCGCTGCTGACTGACCGTGTCTCTGGGTTTAACCAATTAGTAAGTGAAAATAAGTCATAATACATAAATAAATAAAAGTGATCAATCAACTGTTAATTGCCCGTCACGCCCCGCCCCTGACATTAACTGAAGTAATTCATTATCGTATTAGTACGGAAGAGCCCTGGGGGCATTGAAACAAAACCCCTCCGAAATTCAACTCAAAATTTTAACTTGAAATCTCTAAAGTCTGGGTTTAACATGAATTCTTGTTTAGATTTTTCTTTCACATGGCCCCAGGGCTCTTCCGTACATTAGATATGAAGACGACTATTATTAGTATTTTTTAATGTTTTTATTAAGGACACCTTATAGTAGTAGTATATAATAGTTATATACCCACCATTACAAAATAATATTAAAGTGCAATATGCCGGTAATGTAATGTTGTGGGGATTGTGAAGCCAGTCCTCAGTGACGCGGCGGGTCGCTCAGTGTTTATTTATGTATTATTTATGTATTCATTCGTGTTATTTAAACCTAAAATATCCAGATTTAGATGCTTAACAGATGTTAACTTCATTTATAAAGTGGATTATTCCACAGATGTTTAATGCATAATATGCTGTATATAAAAAAATTGTATATATATGTATATATATATTATTTGACATTACTCATTTTCAGAAAAGTTAAAAAGTACAATTAATTCAAATTATTGCATTTTTTCTACTGTACTATGTCTTACAGTCTTACATACATTGTCTGTGATTGTAATTTAGTTTTGTACTGAATAAAGAAGGTTTCTCTGTTTACATTAAACAACTACCACATAGTTTCCTTTGTTAAATTAATATTTTGTTTAGCTTAAATAAGCCAACGTGTTGAGTAAAACTAACATATTACAGTGTTCATGAAATAACACATTATTTGTGCTAATATTCCTACACAAAACCTGTGTTAACTTTAACACAACATGTGTTGTCCGTAATCACACTCAGTAATGTGTTAAAAAACAGCACATCATGTGTTGTTTTTAACACATTTGTTCTAAGAGTGCACCGGGACTTAATGAGGATCTTCATTTTTGTCCTTTTATTTGAAAATGTATGTCTAACCTGCTGGAATTAATTGCCAATTGTCTAATAATTGATTGAAAGAGTTACAAATTAATTTTAATGATTGTACTATATATATATTTTTAAATGTAATTGCATGTAGAATTTGTCTTGCTTATAATGAAATGTTCACACTTTGTTGAAATAATAGTGAGTTTGCATGATTGTTAATTGAATATAGAATGATGGTGCTAATGATTCATTTATATCAGATGTATTGAAGAGATTCAGGAAGATAAGTCGAAACAAATAAGCATCATGATAAATTAAGTATTTTTTTGTGACATCGGTGAATGTGGCCTGTTTTTAGCCGGGAGCTGCTGTCCATCCTTCCTTGAATGGTTTTCCATTAGAGGACAATCTGTTTCATATATATACAGCTCTGGAAAAAATTAAGAGACCACTCCCAGTTCAGGACTCAGTGTTAAGTGGTCTCTCTTTTTTTTTTTTCCAGAGCTGTATATCCCACGTCTGTGTTAACTTTAAAATAAAATTATTCATAACATCACACCTGAACTTGACCCCCCTGCTATCTGTCCCACTCAAAGATTCGGGTACAGACTTTTACTGACGCAAATTTCAAGGCCTTGCAAGCTTATATATATATATATATATATATATATATATATATATATATATATATATATATGTAGTGAGGAATCAAAATGTTGAATCTTTATCTGACCAGGAACTGTATATTTGTATTCATACATTTTATTCATAATACATTTATTCTGGACATGCATGTACAAGAACTGTACACTTGTAAAAGCAGTAAAGCTATTTCATTTTGTTATTTCATTAACGTATTTATTTTCTCTTTGCTGTATCTGTAAATGCTTTGGCAACACTTGTGTAAACTTGTCATGTCAATAACGCTTGTTTTGAATTTGAGTGTGTCTGTATGTATGTGTGTGTGTGTGTGAGTGAGAGTGTGTGTGAGTGAGTGTTAGAGAGAGAGAGGGTCAGTATGTGTGATAGAGATTGTGTTGAGTTGTGAAATTCACACTGAGTCCTTACTGGCAGTGTGAGCTCAGAGGGGCAGTATATAAGCACTCAGACCCTCAGTGCTGCACTCACACTCGACCGCTTCAGACCAGACCCACCGCCAGCGAACTCTCTCTGCGTTTCTGTCCAGGTCAAGTGTCTCCATTAGAACATGTATTTAATCTCTGTTAGAACATGGATTTCTCTCTCTCTGTCTGTCATTCTGTCTCTCTCTCTCTGTATGGCTCTCTGAGTGTGTTAAAGTACACTTCACAGGCACAGTAACCCTCTCTCTCACCATCTCTCCTTCTCCCTGTCTGTCTCTTTCTCTCCATCCCTGTCCATCCCTCCCTGTCTCACTCTCTCTGTCTTGTCTCCCCAGGTGAAGATGTTGATGTCAGTGCTGTGTGTGTTGGCTGTGCTGGCGATCGGCCCTGGCCAGAGCCAGCCCTGCATCAACCGAGTACCTATAGGTCGATACAATACATTCATCAGGAGGCACGTACCATCAGGCTTCCCCAAGACCAACAACATACAGCGATGGAGAAGCTTCTTAATTTCCAGGGGACTCTGCGGCCGAGTCCCAACCCAGACCTTCATTGACTCGTCTCGGGCGAACGTCGACAACGTTTGCAGGGCAGGAGGCAGGAGATTCTCGCAGAACAACCAGGGGAACCTGTGTGTGAGCGCTAACATGTTCACAGTGTACAGCGTGCAGAGCAGCAACATACGCAGGAGGTGTAGTGTCACTAGAGTCAGTCGTACCCAGAGCTTCATCACGCTGGCCTGCGACAACATCGACAACCTCTGCCGGCCCGACCACTTCCAGACCACCAACAACCGGCCCAATGCAGCGAACGGACGCTGCCAGTGATTCTAACATCACACGTGTATTATTGTGATTTAGTTTTCTGTTTCCCCACAATAACCAGCAATAATGATCGATGATTTCCTGTGAGATCTTATGCTTTTAAAACTGTATCTGTGATTTTAACTATCTCTGCCTTTACACTGTCTCTCTGCTGTGTGACGCGCTGGGTGTGTCAGTCTCCTGAGAGCTGCGTCTCTCACTCTGACACCCCCCGCTGTCTCTGTCCTGCATCGCAGAAAGTATAAAATATATAAAATAAAGTATTTTGCAGAGCAGCTGGAGTTGTGGAGAGAGTTGTGTAACAGAGGACTGGGCTGTATAGCACACAGGGCCTGGGGGGGCACTAGAGGGCCGATTTAGTTTCAATCCAGTGGCAGTTGTTGGCCACTGCTCCCGTGAGTTCCTGTTCTTGTCGTTTGTCGTATTGATCAAATGTTCAATACCTCTCTCAGTCTCTCTCTCCCTCGCTACCTCTATTTTTCTGTATGTAATGATGAATTTAAAACTAACAAGATACTTTGTCTGCATGCGACACTACTTTTGGCATGATATAATATTGGATATATAATTTTTATGGCAGTATGCAGGTTACAGTTTTTCAAGTCAATGTGAATGAAACTGTGGTCCACATGACCAACACCATAACCGAAATGAGCAGAAAAGGATACATTTCTGCAAAACAGCTAAACACAACTCTCTACACAAGACACAAACATCAATTAGGTAAGTCTTGTCAAACAAAATTAGAACATGTGTTCAGAGTCCGTAACTCACACTCCCACAAGTGTGAATCTCTACTGCACATGTGCAAATCCTCATTGCTCAATTGTTCAATCAGCCATCAGCCCATAATCACAACCCCATGGTGGCCAAGGAAGAGTCAAACACTGAACAGGAGGCGGCCATAGATACAGTGTCTTCAAACAACTCAGTCTGTTTGAGGGAGATCCAGACTACAAATATACAAGAACATCAAATATCTCACAATGTACAGAGTGTCAGTCTGGCAGCTGCTGACCAGGTCTTGAATCGACACCAGTTAAGGATGAAACGGCTGTACAGGTACCTGTGACAGGAGCAGTGGCAGAGTGAAGGAGATCGGGTTCCAGTCTGTGCAGGTCAGGGCTCGTCACAGTAATGCATTTCCATACACTGTTTAGATGCAGACAGTTACAATGGCTACCCATGTTCATGTTGTGTTTCTCTTGAGGCACACGTGTTGCCACATGAATTCATACACGTGGATGAAGCGATTACATGTTTTGCTGTTGAGTGAAATTCTTTCTGCTTTGGTCTTCATGATCTTCATGAGTCACTCAGAGAACATGAGTGCAGCTCATGTTGGGGTGAAATGTTTACGGACCATTAACGCTTATTTTACAAGCAAGCAGAGGACGACAAAGAGAGCAGTACAGGGCTGACCATGTCATATTGATGCTCATGGTTGGTGTGTATTGTGCCATTGTGAAGTGGCTGATGGAAATAATTTCTCATTAGATGACAAATTATACTGTTTTGATGGACTGATTTGATTTTGTGACGTGTATTTGCTGTTTTGAGAGTCTGCGTGCATTTTGTAAAGGATTTGTGTCATTTTGGCCAAACGTGTTTCAGTTTGGAGCCGGTGCTCATTGTTTTGAAATGTTTGGAGAAATGTGCTCAAGCAATAGACAAAGAGTAAGATTATGAGATCGCTGCCCCCTTGGAATTGAATGAAATTGCAACGGAAAATGTAGTCTTGGAATACCATAACTTTCATCAGTACTGGACTTTACATAATGCTACCTCCCTCTGTCTTCCTATTTCTCACCCTCTCTCCATCTCCCTCTCAAATTCAAATGGTGGTTTCTCATCACAACCACTTGAAGCTTTGCCGAAGCAAGTACATACATACACCGATCAGCCATAACATTATGACCACCTGCATAATATTGTGTAGCTGCCCGTACTCTTTAGCTGCCAAAACAGCCCTGACCCGTCGAGGCATGGACTCCACTAGACCTCTGAAGGTGTGCTGTGGTATCTGGCACCAAGACATTAACAGCAGATGTCCTATGAGTTGCAAGGTGGGGCCTCCATGGATCGGACTTGTTTGTTCAGCACATCCCACAGATGCTCGATTGGATTGAGATCTGGGGAATTTGGAGGCCAAGTCAACACCTTGAACTCGTGATTCATCAGACCAGGCCACCTTCTTCCATTGCTCCAAGGTCCAGTTCTGATGCTCGCGTGCCCATTGTAGGCGCTTTCAGCGGTTCACCGCTTTGACCACTTCTGATAGGTACTGACCACTGCAGACCGGGAACACCCCACAAGAGCTGCAGTTTTGGAGATGCTCTGACCCAGTCGTCTAGCCATCACAATGTGGCCCTTGTCAGAGTCGCTCAGATCCTTACACTTGCCCATTTTTCCTGCTTCTAACACATCAACTTTGAGGACAAAATCTTCACTTGCTGCCTAATATATCCCACCCACTGACAGGTGCCATGATAACGAGATTATCAGTGTTATTCTCTTCACCTGTCAGTGGTCATAATGATATGGCTGATCGGTGTATATCAACAGTAACAATAGTATATTCTTAAAATATGTCACCGCCTAGTGGGTAATTAGGGGGCGTCTACGCAAGACCACGCCACCTCCTTTGATTAACGAGGGAGGAGCTCGTGTTACCCGCGCTTTCTCCCCGAGCAGGCTCGACAGAATCCCAAGACAAATTCCACACAAACTGGTAACAATAACAATATTGTAACGACACTCGTTAATGAGAAATAAGTTAGAAACAATAAAGAAAATTGTCTGTACCAATAATAAAGTTACGAATAACCGGTTTATTTAAACACAGTTCACCTATTCCGGCCAGTGAACACAGCCCAAGAAATAAAAGGAAAACACGGCTTTCTACTGGAGTCCGTATAGAGGGGGGACAAGGGCTCCCGCTGCAGTTGTAAAAGTCCGCCGAGCAGCCAAACCCCGACGACTAAATAGACTGCCGGTCCGACCCATCTGACCCGGCAGGTCCAATCAACAGCCCCCCTCCTTCTGGAACACCCCTCCTTCTTGCATCAATGTGGGGAAATCAATCTTGAACTCTGACTGACCCCGCCCGTCCGCTCTCCTCCCGCCGAACAGGTGACTCGGAAAGAGCATTCAGGACGGGGGTGGCTACTATATTTATTAATACAAGTCCAGTCAGGGCACGAAGACTGTTCTGGAGATTCACAAAAGAGTACAATTTGAATTACAAATAACACAACTAAAATCACCTTTAATCCCCGGCGCTAAAATAGAACCCCCCCCCACCCAAACTACTAACAAAAAAGGAAAAAGCAAAAAGACTACTAAAACAGAATAAAATGATTCATTTGATAGAAATACTAATTACAATATACTAAAAATACTAATCCTACTTCTCTCTTTACCCCCACAGATACCGGCATCACTCAACCCTCCCAGGTACAGTAAGTACACAGTTCTTCCCATAAGTCCTTTTTCCCCCAGGAACCCAGCCGGCGCTTCGTTGGCCAAACAGGCACCGACAGACTGGAAGCAAAGGAAAGTTAAGGTGAGCAAATAGTTAAACTCCCGAATCAACCTGCCACAACGGCAGTCATGAAGATAAAGTAACTCAATGTCAACATCCTGCCATACTAAATGTCTTGTGCTTTCTTTCTCCACAGACAGTTTCGCACCGAACAATCCCCAAAAGAGAAGGTGGAGACCAGGAGATCGAGGTGCCAAATTCGATAAAAGCCGTTCTCAAAAATACCACTGTCTAGATCTCTTGATTGCCGGTTTAACGTCTCTTCCAGTTCCTTTTAATGCATAACCGCTACTGCACCCTCGCTACTCAACCCCAGACACCAAACCCATTTAGCTGCCAAGTCTTCTGTGGATATCGTCGCCGCCCCCAGGTTGCAGCTCCGCGTTATTATTTGTAATCCGCTAGAAGACAATGAACAATGTAGCTCCAAAGATCTCCTTCTTCCACCTCTCCAGCACTGGCTCTTCCTCCTTCCCTCCAACACGGGCATTCAGTTCCTGTCTCTCTTTCTCCCGTCTGTCTCTCCCGAATGTCCAGCGGTGCAGGTGATGGTGATTAAGAGAGAATGTGCAGGTAAGTCCAGGTGAGAGCGGCTGGTGGCGTGCCCTCGGTAAAACTAAACAACCAAATAAAACCCAATAAACCAATAACACAAGAAAAGTGCTTCAAACAAAATGAGGAAGAAAAAAAAAACAGTTTGCCATTGGTTCTCTAACTAGTGTCCCTCTGACTCTATCTTGGTCATTTACAAAAATCAAGTCAATACTTGCGCTCTCTCTGGTTGGTTCCCTGACAGATTGAGTTAGAAAGCAGTCATTTACCATCTCAGCCATTTCTATTTCTGCTTCTGTAGTCCCAGCTGGGCTTTCCCAGTCTAAGTTTGGGAAATTGAAATCCCCCATTATAACAGCCACATCCTTGCTACATGCAGTCCTGATTACACTGTACAATGCAGCATCTTTCTGAATATCTGAGTTTGGTGGCCTGTAACACATTCCTACCACTAATCCTCCAGATCTCTTGCTCAAAAGTTTCACCCACTAAGATTCTGTTCCGTTACTGGGAACTAATTTGAGTTCTTCTGCCTCAATGTCATTTTTCACATATAATGCTACCCCACCCCCTCTTCGATTTTGCCTGTTTCTCCTAAACTGTGTGTATCCTTCCAACTTGTATTTATCCCCATCATTAAGCCATGTTTCTGTCACTCCTACAACATCATAGTCACACGCCAGCACTGTGGCTTCTAGGTCTAACATCTTGTTCCTTATACTCCTGGCATTGAGGTACAAACACTTCAGGACTTTCCTACTAGCAGTTTCCCTTGGTGTCTTTCCTTAGTGGAACATCTCCCATTGTCAGAGCTCCCTGCCCCCCTGGTCACTAGTTTAAAAGATTCTCAATTCTCAAGATTCTTTGAAAACAATTGTGCCGTGCTGCGTGCATGGACGTGTGATGCAGAAAGCACTCGTCCGTGCGCGCAGCTCGTCCATATTATTGGCCATAATACAGTCAGAAATATCAGCTGATTGTACAGTATTATTGGGGGGGGGGGGTCTCCAAGGTGAGCATTCAGTTATAGGGCCCGAAGCTGTGGAATGATCTTCCAGACAAAGTAAGAGATGCCCCCTCTGTCTTAGCCTTTAGTCTGTTTAGTCTCTGTTTTTCTAGCCCATAGTGCCGCCGGTGTGCCATGGACATGCAATTGCACAGCTGTCTTTGGAAATGTCCTGCACTGCATGACCAGTATCTGAGCACGACTGCCTTCTTGTCTTCTAGCAACAGCCCCCTCCAAGGGTCCAACGAGGCACCTAAATGGTTTATTTACTTAAATGTTCACTCACTTTATTATAGATCATGTCAAATGTATACAGGTCTATATTTTATTGTATTGTATTTATGTATTTTATTTTGCTGTATGTTTGTTGTATGTTTACCAGTCTGTAAAGCACTCTGTGGCTACCCTGCGAAGGGCGCTATACAAATAAAAATGGATTGTTTGATTGAAATGTGCCCATGCTCAACTATACATACAGTATACAGGCAAAGGGTCAGAAAGATCAGGCCGACAGCATGACAGCAAGTAAGTGCAGAGCAATGCTGAACTCTCCTCCTCTGTCCCAGCAGCGCCCCTGTGTGTCTCTCAGGCTGTGAGAGGCTCTAACAGGACTGACATTTTCTCTGGGTCTGTCATGTGTGAGAATTGTGGGAGGGAAATTGTGTGTCCACCTCTCCTGTCTCACAGTGACCGCAGCGCCGGTCCTCTCTGTGTCCACCTCTCCTGTCTCACAGTGACCGCAGCGCCGGTCCTCTCTGTGTCCACCTCTCCTGTCTCACAGTGACCGCAGCGCCGGTCCTCTCTGTGTCCACCTCTCCTGTCTCACAGTGACCGCAGCGCCGGTCCTCTCTGTGTCCACCTCTCCTGTCTCACAGTGACCGCAGCGCCGGTCCTCTCTGTGTCCACCTCTCCTGTCTCACAGTGACCGCAGCGCCGGTCCTCTCTGTGTCCACCTCTCCTGTCTCACAGTGACCGCAGCGCCGGTCCTCTCTGTGTCCACCTCTCCTGTCCACCAGATGTGTCTCTGCTTCATATCTCTGACAGTGGAGAGATACTCTGCTGGGTGTATTCTCTCTTTGCAAGGTTGTTTTGTAATTTAATTTCTTTGCCCCAATGTTCCAGAGAGGAGTTCTTGATGTGTTCTGCAGTTTGTCTGACTCTGATTGGAGGCTGGTTAGCACTGCTGAGCTGAAGCTGCTTAGTGTTAGTGGGGTGAGTGCAGTGAGCTTCAGGGCCAGCTGGCTGAGGGGACTCTTTTCTGGGCTGAGCTCTTGGGTTGGCAGGACCTTGTGCTGGAGCAGGTCTGGGTCACTGTTCTTCAGATGTGTCCAGATTCTGACCTGCATGCCTGCTTTGGGCTTTTCTGTTGTACTTGTGATCTTCTTTTGTACAGTTTAGCTTGCAGGGTTTCCATTGGGTGTTGATCCAATTTCCTGTAGTCCTGTTGACTGACTGGGCCCCATACCTCACTCACATACAGCTCGATGGGCTGGATAACACAGTCTATTATTTTCAACCTGATTTTGACAGGTATACTATTCTGTGTAGCTTCCGTTATATTGTGTTAAAAGCTCTTTTTGCTTCTCCTTTTCATACATTCACTGCCACGTTAACGCTCACTGACGAACACTCTGAGTGTGTGTGTGTGTCCTTCTCATGATCTGTCTTTCAAAATGTCACACTTCTTTTGAGAGTTCCTCTCTCAACCAAAACATCTGAAAAGAAGTAGTCAGTGTAATAGCAAAGCAGGCTTCTTCACACAGTGTGAAAAACCTTCCCCCAAATAAGGTAGTGAACCAACTGTAGCGACAAGAACAGGAACACACGGGAGCAGTGACCGACTGTCGCTGGATTGAAATGTCTTAACAGTCAGGATGGCAAGTCCACATACAATAGTCCGTAATACAATTGTTTTCAGGCGGCGCTGGCCGCTGTCTTCGACACACAGGCCACCCATGAGCCCCTGCGCTGCACTGCTGCTGGGCTGCAGCCCTCACTGCTTGTTCACAACAGCAGAGGCGATACAGTATTAAATGCTGGACAACTGGCACCATCCGTGACGTGTACATGTGCGTGTGTGTGTGTGCGTGATAAGACAAATCTTGAACTTATCAAAAGCTGTCTTACAAAATGTCATATGTATATATACAGATTAACAAATTAAAGGATAAACCTGAATAAATGAGTGGAGGAACATAACAAACAGGTGTACTGCATGATACAATTAAGCAATTTACATCCTATCATGCTCTGTGGCAGGTATACAAATGCTGAGCATACCCAGTTGACCTCGATTTTGGATCAAAATGGCAAGACGAAAGGATCTAAGTGACTTTGAAAGAGGGGTCATTATTGGGGAACGAATGGCAGGAGCTTCAGTCACAAAGACGCTCAACTGGCTCGTGTTCTGGACAAGTGGGCGAGTGCATGTGAGGCAACACCAAGAGAACAGTACAGGCCTGACTGCTGGACCCCTACAGTGAGGGGGTCCGGAGGCTCTGTTATGCTGTGGGGGCATTTTCCTGGCATGGTTTGGGTCCACTTGTCCCCTCAGAGGGAAGGGTCGTTGCAAATCATTGCAGAGTTATTCTGAGTGATCACCTTTATCCTATGGTGACACATTTCTATCCTGATGGGAGTGGTCTCTTCCAGGATGACAATGCACATCCACAGGGCACGAGGGCTCACTGAATGGTGTGATGAGTATGAAAATGATGTGACTCATATGCTATGGCCTTCGCAATCAACAGATCTCAACCCAATTGAACACCTATGAACGTGTTAGACAGCGCTCTCCACCACCATCACCAAAACACCAAATGAGGGAATATCTTTTGGGAGAATGGTGTTCATCCCTCCAGTAGAGTCCAGACACTTGTACAATCTGTGCCAAGAGCATTGAAGCTGTTCTGGTGGCTTGTGGAGACCAACACCTCACTGAGACACTTTATGTTGGGTTTTCCGTTACTTTGTCAATTGAAATTCTGCTGGGATTATCTATATGTTGACATGTCCTTGTGGGACAGACTAAAACAGCACTTTAGATTCGGATTGCTGAACACAATGCAGCAATTAGAAATCAAAATGCAGAGTACTCTATAGCAGAAGGCTGGGCATGGATCTTCACCACACTCATTTTGTGGGTCTGGAGAAGATTAGACCTGAAAGAGGAGGGAATCTGGTAAATTTGCTACTGAGGAGAGAGGCATATAGGATATTGGCTTTAAAGACATGAGAACCACTCTTAGAAGTAATGTGTTCAAATTCTACACAAAAACTGTTATTTTCTACACAATATGTGCAGGGTACAGTCTTTCTGCTAACACAATCGAAGTGTGTTATTTATTTCTAACCATAATACTCTGTGAAATGTATCTCAACCAACCACTTCCACATGCCCTTCGCTGGAGGACAGCGCTGAGCGTTTGAACTTTCTACAAAACTTGTTCTGTGGCCACAAAATTGTGAGAGTTGAGTATCATTATTGTAATCTTTAGTTTGAGTTCTGTTTGAGTTAATTTTACAATTTACGTCACCGCCTATGGGGTGGTTAGGGGTGACACGCTTCACGACCATGCCACCTCCTTCATTAATGAGAGAGGACCTCGTTCACCCCTGACTGGACCCTACAGCACCACCACACAAAGGAAAGTAACAAAGACAGGGCATGAAGACTGTACCAGCACGAATACAATAAGGAATTGGGATTTGAAATATAACCTACCATAACATTGCCTTTAATAAAACCAGGCACTAAAACTACTAAAAACCCTACTCAACAATGACACCAAATAGTAGGAAAAAAGAGCCAACTAAGAATCAATAAAACCCAATTTCCTCATCTAAAGTACAGATAGCAGCAACCAGAAACCCCCCGTCCCCTCAGAGGATATAAACAAGTCTCTTGTCTGCCGCGCTGCTGTTAAGACGAATTCAGTGACCGCTCGGATTCATGTGAAGTTACCCAGCTGTATAAATGTGTACAAATGTATTTTACTGGAGCAATGTAACCCTTGCTCAAGGGTACAACAGCATTGCATTGCACTGGTTATGAGTCCAGAGCCCTAACCACTACTCCACAGTTATGCCTACTTCCCTCCCCAGCCTACTTCCCTCCCCAGCCTACTTCCCTCTCCAGCCCTGCGCCTTGGTTTGGCTGTGGGTCATGTGGGCTGTGAGTGTCCTGCTCCGTGTGCTCAGTAGTAGGTTGCGCTGCTGACTGACCGTGTCTCTGGGTTTAACCAATTAGTAAGTGAAAATAAGTCATAATACATAAATAAATAAAAGTGATCAATCAACTGTTAATTGCCCGTCACGCCCCGCCCCTGACATTAACTGAAGTAATTCATTATCGTATTAGTACGGAAGAGCCCTGGGGGCATTGAAACAAAACCCCTCCGAAATTCAACTCAAAATTTTAACTTGAAATCTCTAAAGTCTGGGTTTAACATGAATTCTTGTTTAGATTTTTCTTTCACATGGCCCCAGGGCTCTTCCGTACATTAGATATGAAGACGACTATTATTAGTATTTTTTAATGTTTTTATTAAGGACCCCTTATAGTAGTAGTATGTAATACTTATATACCCACCATTACAAAATAATATTAAAGTGCAATATGCCGGTAATGTAATGTTGTGGGGATTGTGAAGCCAGTCCTCAGTGACGCGGCGGGTCGCTCAGTGTTTATTTATGTATTATTTATGTATTCATTCGTGTTATTTAAACCTAAAATATCCAGATTTAGATGCTTAACAGATGTTAGCTTCATTTATAAAGTGGATTATTCCACAGATGTTTAATGCATAATATGCTGTATATACAAAAAATTGTATATATATGTATATATATATTATTTGACATTACTCATTTTCAGAATAGCATCTTTAAGGTTAAAAAGTACAATTAATTCAAATGATTGCATTTTTTTCTACTGTACTATGTCTTACAGTCTTACATAAATTGTTTGTGATTGTAATTTTGTTTTGTACTGAATAAAGAAGGTTTCTCTGTTTACATTAAACAACTACCACATAGTTTCCTTTGTTAAATTAATATTTTGTTTAGCTTAAATAAGCCAACGTGTTGAGTAAAACTAACATATTACAGTGTTCATGAAATAACACATTATTTGTGCTAATATTCCTACACACAACCTGTGTTAACTTTAACACAACATGTGTTGTCCGTAATCACACTCAGTAATGTGTTAAAAAACAGCACATCATGTGTTGTTTTTAACACATTTGTTCTAAGAGTGCACTGGGACTTAATGAGGATCTTCATTTTTGTCCTTATATTTGAAAATGTATGTCTAACATGCTGGAATTAATTGCCAATTGTCTAATAATTGATTGAAAGAGTTACAAATTAATATTAAGGATTGTACCATATACTTTTATAAAATGTAATTGTATGTAGAATTTGTCTTGCTTATAATGAAATGTTCACACTTTGTCGAAATAATTGTGAGTTTGCATGTTCATTGAATATAGAATGATGGTGCTAATGATTCATTTATATCAGATGTATTGAAGAGATTCAGGAAGATAAGTCGAAACAAATAAGCATCATGATAAATTAAGTATTTTTTTGTGACATCGGTGAATGTGGCCTGTTTTTAGCCGGGAGCTGCTGTCCATGCTTCCTTGAATGGTTTTCCATTAGAGGACAATCTGTTTCATATATACACTCACCTAAAGCATTATTAGGAACACCTGTTCAATTTCTCATTAATGCAATTATCTAACCAACCAATCACATGGCAGTTGCTTCAATGCATTTAGGGTTGTGGTCCTGGTCAAGACAATCTCCTGAACTCCAAACTGAATGTCTGAATGGGAAAGAAAGGTGATTTAAGCAAGTTTGAGCGTGGCATGGTTGTTGGTGCCAGACGGGCCGGTCTGAGTATTTCACAATCTGCTCAGTTACTGGGATTTTCACGCACAACCATTTCTAGGGTTTACAAAGAATGGTGTGAAAAGGGAAAAACATCCAGTATGCGGCAGTCCTGTGGGCGAAAATGCCTTGTTTATGCTAGAGGTCAGAGGAGAATGGGCCGACTGATTCAAGCTGATAGAAGAGCAACTTTGACTGAAATAACCACTCGAGGTATGCAGCAAAGCATTTGTGAAGCCACAACACGTTCAACCTTGAGGCGGATGGGCTACAACAGCAGAAGACCCCAGGTACCACTCATCTCCACTACAAATAGGAAAAAGAGGCTACAATTTGCACAAGCTCAGCAAAATTGGACAGTTGAAGACTGGAAAAATGTTGCCTGGTCTGATGAGTCTCGATTTCTGTTGAGACATTCAGATGGTAGAGTCAGAATTTGGCGTAAACAGAATGAGAACATGGATCCATCATGCCTTGTTACCACTGTGCAGGCTGGTGGTGGTGGTGTAATGGTGTGGGGGATGTTTTCTTGGCACACTTTAGGCCCCTTAGTGCCAATTGGGCATCGTTTAAATGCCACGGCCTACCTGAGCATTGTTTCTGACCATGTCCATCCCTTTATGACCACCATGTACCCATCCTCTGATGGCTACTTCCAGCAGGATAATGCACCATGTCACAAAGGTCGAATCATTTCAAATTGGTTTCTTGAACATGACAATGAGTTCACTGTACTAAACTGGCCCCCACAGTCACCAGATCTCAACCCAATAGAGCATCTTTGGGATGTGGTGGAACGGGAGCTTCGTGCCCTGGATGTGCATCCCACAAATCTCCATCAACTGCAAGATGCCATCCTATCAATATGGGCCAACATTTGTAAAGAATGCTTTCAGCACCTTGTTGAATCAATGCCACGTAGAATTAAGGCAGTTCTGAAGGCGAAAGGGGGTCAAACACAGTATTAGTATGGTGTTCCTAATAATCCTTTAGGTGAGTGTATACAGCTCTGGAATGTTTTTTTTCCAGAGCTGTATATCCCACGTCTGTGTGAATTTATAACCTCACACCTGAACTTGACCCCCCTGCTATCTGTCCAACTCAAAGATTCAGGTACAGACTTTTACTGAAGCAAATTTCAAGGCTTTGCAAGCTTATATAGTTAGGAATCAAAATGTTGAATCTTTTCCCGACAATGAATTAAATATTTGTATTCATACATAATTTTCCAGTGATCTTGTGAGTAGCACTGACTGTATTATTGCTGACCTCTGTGTCCACTCTAGTGCCCCCCCCAGGCCCTGTGTGCTATACAGCCCAGTCCTCTGTTACACAACACTCTCCACAACTCCAGCTGCTCTGCAAAATACTTTATTTTATATTTTTTTTATACTTTTTGTGATGCAGTACAGAGACAGCGGGGGGTGTCAGAGTGAGAGACGCAGCTCTCAGGAGACTGACACACCCAGCGCGTCACACAGCAGAGAGACCGTGTAAAGGCAGAGATAGTTAAAATCACAGAAACAGTTTTAAAAGCATAAGATCTCACAGGAAATCATCGATCATTATTGCTGGTTATTGTGGGGAAACAGAAAACTAAATCACAATAATACACATGCATGATGTTAGAATCACTGGCAGCGTCCATTCGCTGCATTGGGCCGGTTGTTGGTGGTCTGGAAGTGGTCGGGCCGGCAGAGGTTGTTGATGTTGTCGCAGGCCAGCGTGATGAAGCTCTGGGTACGACTGACTCTAGTGACACTACACCTCCTGCGTATGTTGCTGCTCCGCACGCTGTACACTGTGAACATGTTAGCGCTCACACACAGGTTCCCCTGGTTGTTCTGCGAGAATCTCCTGCCTCCTGCCCTGCAAACGTTGTCGACGTTCGCCCGAGACGAGTCAATGAAGGTCTGGGTTGGGACTCGGCCACAGAGTCCCCTGGAAATTAAGAAGCGTCTCCATCGCTGTATGTTGTTGGTCTTGGGCATGCCTGACGGAACGTGCCTGGTGAGGAATGTATTGTATCGACCTATAGATACTCGGTTGACGCAGGGCTGGCTCTGGCCGGGGCCGATCGCCAGCACAGCCAACACACACAGCACTGACATCAACATCTTCACCTGGGGAGACAAGACAGAGAGAGAGAGAGAGAGAGAGAGAGAGAGAGAGAGTGTCACTGAAAGTATGAGCCCCACCGAGCTGGGGGAGATCAAGCAGCTGCTCAGCCTCATCTGCTCCAGACTGCTGAGCTGAGCCAGAGCACTCGGGTAGGGACGGACAACCCCACTTGTAAATAATTAAAAATAAATACCTGTGTACATACAATGTAACCATACTTTACATAAAACTAATAATTATTATATGTTAGCTAAAATGAGCTCATTTACAGTCAGCTGCTGGAACATTCAGGGTCTGAACTCCTCGGCTTTCGGGCTAAAGAGCACAGACCCTGAATTCATTAAAAGCATTAAGAAATTAGATATCATAGTTCTGTTGGAGACATGGTGCCGTGCAGAGGTGCCCACACACTGCCCCCTGGGCTACAGGGAGGTTATTGTGCCCTCAATTAAACTGAGCACAGTGCGGCGTGGCAGGGACTCTGGGGGGATCATAGTGTGGTACAAAGAGGAGCTGGCCAACCACATCAGCCCAGTCAAACAGGGCCCAACGCACATATGGCTTCAAATTAAGAAGGGAATAGCCCAGTGTGAGAACTATATATACCTGTGTGCAGCGTATACCCCCCCCTCTGAATCCCCCTATTACAATGAGTAATTTTTTAACACCCTCCACACAGAGATCAGCCATTTCCAGGCCCAGGGGAATGTGCTGCTCTGTGGGGACTTCAATGCCCGGACAGGCACCGAGCCCGACTGCATCGACACACAGGGAAACAGCCACGTGTTCGGCCAGGCCCCTCTGTACCTCACCCCCACCACAACCCAGAGGAACAACCCCGACGGGGCGGTGAACAAGAACGGGAGAGAGTTAGTGCATCTCTGCCAACCCATGGGCCTGTACATCCTTAATGGCAGGATCAGAGGGGACTCTTTAGGGAGGTTCACGTATTGCTCAGCTCTTGGGACTAGTGTAGTCGACTACGCCCTCACTGACATGAACCCCTCCTTCATCAGTGCATTCACTGTCAGGCAGCAAACCCCCCGTCAGACCACAACCAAATCACAGTGTTCCTGAAAAGAAGAAGTCAGGCCAGCAACACACAGACACAGCCCAGTAAGCTGTACAACCTTAATCAAACATACAGATGGGCTCCAAACAGCACAGAGGAATTTAACAAAGCAATCAGTTCTACAGAAATAACAGACATCATCAACACTTTCCTCAGCTCACAGTACCAGCCTGACGTGACAGGACTAAAGCTGGCCATAAATGATATCAATCAAATATATCAAATTGCAGCCACAATGGCAAATCTTAAAAAGACAAAGAAAAAGACCAACCAGAATCACACACACACACAGACATGGTTTGATGATGAGTGTAAATCAATACGAACAAATTTAAGGCACCTATCCAATCAAAAACATCATCAACCACAAGACACAGAACTATGCCAGCAGTACTGTGAGACCCTAAAACACTACAAACACACCCTTAAAAATAAAAAACAGAAACACACAAACAAAACACTGACAGACATATAGAAATCTGTTGACCAAAACCAGTTCTGGGAAATGTGGAACAATTTAAATTCAACAAACCAACAAGAATTGGCAATACAAAACAGAACCATTTGGAAAAAATACTTTGAAAACCTTTATAAAGATATCCAACAAAATGATCTGACACACAAACAAATTGAAACCAGGGAAAAACTGAAATTACTCGAACAATCAATTAAAGATAATCAAAACCCAATTGACCCTCCAATCACCCTACAGGAACTATCTAAAAAGCTACAGGCACTTCCACTCAGAAAAGCCTGCGGCCCGGACAGCATCAGCACTGAGATGCTCAAACACAGCAGCGCACAACTGCAGGAGGCTGTGCTTAAATTGTTCAACATGGTCCTCAGTACTGGTTACTTCCCTGACATCTGGAAGCAGGGGCTGATCACCCCAATCTATAAGAGTGGAGACAAATTCGACCCTAACAACTACCGGGGCATCTGTGTGAGCAGTCACCTGGGGAAGGTGTTCTGCAGTATCATCAACGCCCGGATACTGGCCTTCCTTACCGAGCACAGTGTCCTGAGTAAGAGTCAGATTGGCTTCCTCCCAAATCACCGCACTACAGATCATATTTACACCCTGCACACCCTCATAGACAAACACGTCCACCAAAAAAGTAAAGGCAAAATCTTTGCCTGTTTCATTGATTTCAAAAAGGCATTCGACTCCATTTGGCACGAGGGACTTTATTACAGAATTCTTCAAAGCGGTGTAGGGGGTAAAGTCTATGATATTATAAAATCAATGTACACCGAAAACAAATGTGCAGTAAAAATTGGCAACAAAAGAACAGAATTCTTCACTCAGGGGTGGGGAGTGAGGCAGGGCTGCAGTCTGAGCCCAACACTGTTCATCATCTACATCAAGCAGTCTGATGCCCCTGGCCTCACCCTAAATGACACAGAAGTCAAATTCCTGCTCTATGCAGATGACCTAGTCTTGCTGTCGCCCACAGAGCAAGGGCTTCAGCAAAACCTGGCACTACTAGAGCAGTACTGTCAGTCCTGGGCCCTGGCAGTAAACATGAAGAAGACAAAGATCATGATTTTCCAAAAAAAAGGCCAGACCTCAGGGAAACAAATACCACTTCACGCTAGATAACACTACCCTAGAACACACCTCACACTACACCTACCTGGGCCTGACTATTAGTGCGTCAGGGGGCTTTAACCTGGCAGTGAAGACGCTCAAAGACAAAGCAAGAAGAGCATTCTATGCAATCAGAAGAAGATTCTATAAAATTACTATTCCAGTCAAAATCTGGCTCAAACTAATTGACAGTGTGATCCAGCCCATTGCGCTGTATGGTAGTGAAGTATGGGGTCCACTCAGTCAACAGGACTACACTAGGTGGGACAAACATCCAATAGAGACCCTGCATGCTGAACTCTATAAAAACATACTGCAGGTGCACAGGAACACACCAAACCACGCATGCAGGGCAGAATTAGGCCGCTTCCCAACCCTCATTAATATAAAGAAAAGAGCACTGAAATTCTGGATGCACCTGAAGAAAAGTGAGTCAGACTCACTCCAGTACAAGAGAGCCAAGAGCTCAGCCCTGAAAAGAGTCCCCTGAGTCAGCTGGCCCTGAAGCTCACGGCACTGACCCCCGCTAATACTGCGAACAGAGACCAGCTTCAGGTCAGCACTGCTTACCTGCCCCCAATTAGAGTCAACCAAATCATAAAGATAACCAAAACCTCCTATCTGGAACATAGGAACAATGAAACCAAATCCCAAAGTCAACTGGATTGCTATCGGGCCCTAAACAGAGAATACACCCTGGCAGAGTCTCTCTTCACTGTCAGAGATACGAAGCAGAGACGGATCCTGACCAAGTACAGGCTCAGTGACCACAGCCTGGCCATAGAGACGGGCCGACACAGGCAGAGCTGGCTGCCCAGAGAGGAGCGGCGCTGTGGTCACTGCGAGACAGGAGAGGTCGAGACAGAGATGCACTTCCTCCTCCACTGCAATAAATATGCCAAATTAAGGGACACATTCTTTAATAAATTCATAAATATTACAAAATCATTCTCTGAATTGATAAATGAAAAAAAAATAGCTATCCTCATGGGGGAGGGACACACAGCCCCCCTGGCTGCCCAATATGTAGCTGCCTGCCACAGCCTGAGGGGCTCACTGTGAAAACATACATGAGCACCAGCTGTAACCTGATAACTATAAATAAAGTAAATGTACATGTCTATTAAGATTTTATTTATAAATTATAATGTTACTGTTTCATTTTTTATTTATTTTTTCTTACCTTTTATTATTTTTCAATGTATGTATATAATATCAACTGCTTTGGCAACACTACGAAACTGTTTGCCATGCCAATAAAGCACCCTTGAATTGAAAATTGAGAGAGAGAGAGACAGAGGGAAGGAGAGATGGAGAGAGAGGGTTACTGTGCATGTGAAGTGTGCTTTAACAAACTCAGAGAGGAAGAGAGGGAAACAGAAAGTCACACAGAGAGAGAAAGAGACAGAATGACAGACAGAGAGCAAGCAATCCATGTTTTAACAGAGATAAGATACAAGCTCAGATGGAGACACTTCACCTGGAGAGAAACGCAGAGAGAGTTCGCTGGCGGTGGGTCTGGTCTGAAGCGGTCGAGTGTGAGTGCAGCACTGAGGGTCTGTGTGCTTATATACTGCCCCTCTGAGCTCAGCCAGTAAGGACTGACCGCAAATTTCACAACTCAACACAATCTCTATCACACATACTGACCCTCTCTCTCTCTAACACTCGCTCACACACACACACACACACACATATACATACAGACACACTCAAATTCAAAACAATCATTATTGACATGACAAGTTTACACAAGTGTTGCCAAACCAAAGTAAATAAATACATTAATAAAATGAAAGAACAAAATTAAATAGTTTTACAAGTGTACAGTTCTTGTACATGCATGTCCAGACGTCCACAGGGCTGCTGGGCTGTGTTGGAGCTAAAGCCACCATTGAAGAGTCAATGCTGCTGTCAGATTGCTGGACAAAGGCCGGCTCTCTGGCGTCTCTTCCCATTATCAATGCATTACAGAAGCACAAGGGACAGCCCTGACCCCTGCTAGTAAACCTGTATAAAGAGGTCCTGGAGACTCAGAGCCTCTCTCCTGCCCGCGTCTGGCACTGGGATGAAACCAGAATTGCCATGAAACTGCGCCAGTGAAGGGGCTGGAAAGTCCCCTGAGTCCCCTGAGTTACCTTGTCTGCTCTGGTCTGTAACTGATACAACGACAACCAACAGTGTTTAATCTGTTTCTCCCACCCTACTCTTACATTTCAACAAATCCTCATGTATTCAACATTCATGAACATAGTGGATATCAAACCAAGCAATTTACGTGGCTCAAATAACATTAACTTAGTTGGGTAAACTAAAATAAATGAATTAAACATTACTTGTTTATAATTATTATTCATTTTACTTACTTTTCTTGTTTTGTTCAAATATTTTAAGTAATTCTGATCTGTCACAATTTAAGTTTGTCTTACTTAAGTGATTTTAGTAAAAGCAGAAAAAACTATGTTTAAAGTAATATTTAAGAATATTAAATATGTAGATGATACTAAAATAGGTGGCTCAGCAGATACAATCTCGGCAGCACAGGCTATTCAGAGGGACTTAGATAATATTCAGTTGTGGGCCGACACCTGGCAGATGAAATTCAATGTGGACAAGTGCAAGGTAATACACGCAGGTAACAAAAATGTCCACTATAATTACAGTATGGGAGGAACAGAACTAGATGAAGTAACGCATGAGAAAGACCTAGGAGTCTATGTGGACTCCTCACTTTCTCCATCCAAACAATGTGGGGAAGCAATAAAAAAGGCAAACAGGATGTTAGGGTATATTGTCAAAAGTGTAGAATTGAGAACAAGGGCAGTGATGTTCAGACTGTACAATGCGCTAGTTAGACCTCATCTGGATACTGTGTACAGTTCTGGGCTCCACACTTCAAGAAAGATATCGCTGCTCTAGAGGCAGTTCAGAGGAGAGCAACCAGACTTATTCCAGGTCTGAAGGGAAAGTCCTACTGAGAGACTGAGGAACTGAACCTTTTCACCCTGGAACAGAGGAGACTACGTGGGGACTTGATCCAAGTCTTCAAAATCATGAAAGGCATCAACTACATCAAACTAGAGGAGCTTTTCCAGATCAGCAGGGACACACGCACCCGGGACACAAATGGAAATTGGACTTCAAGGCATTCAAGACAGAAAACAGGAGACGCTTCTTCACACAGAGAGTCGTCACAATCTGAACAAACTCCCCAGCGATGTGGCTGAAGCTGAAACTTTGTGAACATTTAAAAATAGACAGGATAGGATCCTTGGATCACTTAGATATTAATGGACACCAAACGAGCACGATGGGGCGAATGGCCTCCTCTCGTTTGTACACTTTCTTATGTTCTTAATGTTCTTATGTGTAATTTGCTTGACCTACAATTCATTTTTTTCAGTGCAGGTAGAAACCACTGCCATTCAATATACCAAACTCCAGTCACTAAGACTCAACACTATTACAGTTTTTCACAACCCTTTACATACATTTCCTGAAATTATTTTCTCAAAACTATAAACGCAAAACAAAAACCCCAGACCATACTGGCCAAACCTCAGACAAAATGAGACTCTATTCAAAAACATATTCTGTTCCATCTAAATGCGCCTTTAAATGTCACTCAAAAGCCTTCAAATAAACAGACCCTACCGAATACCCATTTCACACAGCTGAGATCATAAAACATGCTTCCTCTGTATTTCCAGAATAAATCTTGCACTTTGCAACAGTGTGTTACTGTACTGTGTGTCAATTGTGTTAGACAGTGGGCTCGAGTGAACACACAACACACACAAAACTGATTTTCCTACATTTTATTTTATTTTCAGAATTTGACAGCAGACAAGAAAAGTTGGGGAAACAAATGTAGCCCAAGTAAAAATACTTACACTAAAGTAAGAGACTATAATCTCATTATGTGTCCATTAGAACATGTACCACATAGAGGAGTTTTTCTCAGCATGGCAGTGGAAGGTCTATGACAGAAATCCCTATGAACGGGAAAACCGTCTCCAGGCTTGTGGGGACAGAGCTATGGAGTCCTGCCAGGGGTAGATAAGACACATCAGGGGTTTTTACCCCATTGTCTGCGCAGGGAAAACATGCATGAGAAAGATAGGATGCTGAGGCCGAATGAACTATTGTGTTTTCTTTCATTACCTACAATGAGTTTATATTCTCTTACTTTAGTTCAAGTATTTTTACTTGGGCTACTTTTGTTTCCACAACTTTTTTTGCCTGCTATCGAATTCAGTTTTGTGTGTGTTGTGTGTACACTTGAGCACACTCTCTAACACAGTGTACACACAGTACAGTAGCACGCTGTTGCAAACATCAACAACCTCTGCCTGCCCGACCACTTCCAGTGCACCAACCATATACAGAGACCACTTAACACTGAGTCCTGAACTGGGAGTGGTCTCTTAATTTTTTCCAGAGCTGTATATATATGAAACAGATTGTCCTCTAATGGAAAACCATTCAAGGAAGGATGGACAGCAGCTCCCGGCTAAAAACAGGCCACATTCACCGATGTCACAAAAAAATACTTAATTTATCATGATGCTTATTTGTTTCGACTTATCTTCCTGAATCTCTTCAATACATCTGATATAAATGAATCATTAGCACCATCATTCTATATTCAATTAACAATCATGCAAACTCACAATTATTTCAACAAAGTGTGAACATTTCATTATAAGCAAGACAAATTCTACATGCAATTACATTTAAAAAATATATATATAGTACAATCATTAAAATTAATTTGTAACTCTTTCAATCAATTATTAGACAATTGGCAATTAATTCCAGCATGTTAGACATACATTTTCAAATAAAAGGACAAAAATGAAGATCCTCATTAAGTCCCGGTGCACTCTTAGAACAAATGTGTTAAAAACAACACATGATGTGCTGTTTTTTAACACATTACTGAGTGTGATTACGGACAACACATGTTGTGTTAAAGTTAACACAGGTTGTGTGTAGGAATATTAGCACAAATAATGTGTTATTTTATGAACACAGTTATGGGTTAGTTTTACTCAGAAGATGTGTTGGTTTTGTGTAGGAATATTAGCACAAATAATGTGTTATTTCATGAACACTGTAATATGTTAGTTTTACTCAACACGTTGGCTTATTTAAGCTAAACAAAATATTAATTTAACAAAGGAAACTATGTGGTAGTTGTTTAATGTAAACAGAGAAACCTTCTTTATTCAGTACAAAACTAAATTACAATCACAGACGATTTATGTAAGACTGTAAGACATAGTACAGTAGAAAAAAATGCAATAATCTGAATTAATTGTACTTTTTAACTTTTCTGAAAATGAGTAATGTCAAATAATATATATATACATATATATACAATTTTTTTATATACAACATATTATGCATTAAACATCTGTGGAATAATCCACTTTATAAATGAAGTTAACATCTGTTAAGCATCTAAATCTGGATATTTTAGGTTTAAATAACACGAATGAATACATAAATAATACATAAATAAACACTGAGCGACCCGCCGCGTCACTGAGGACTGGCTTCACAATCCCCACAACATTACATTACCGGCATATTGCACTTTAATATTATTTTGTAATGGTGGGTATATAACTATTATATACTACTACTATAAGGTGTCCTTAATAAAAACATTAAAAAATACTAATAATAGTCGTCTTCATATCTAATGTACGGAAGAGCCCTGGGGCCATGTGAAAGAAAAATCTAAACAAGAATTCATGTTAAACCCAGACTTTAGAGATTTCAAGTTAAAATTTTGAGTTGAATTTCGGAGGGGTTTTGTTTCAATGCCCCCAGGGCTCTTCCGTACTAATACGATAATGAATTACTTCAGTTAATGTCAGGGGCGGGGCGTGACGGGCAATTAACAGTTGATTGATCACTTTTATTTATTTATGTATTATGACTTATTTTCACTTACTAATTGGTTAAACCCAGAGACACGGTCAGTCAGCAGCGCAACCTACTACTGAGCACACGGAGCAGGACACTCACAGCCCACATGACCCACAGCCAAACCAAGGCGCAGGGCTGGAGAGGGAAGTAGGCTGGGGAGGGAAGTAGGCTGGGGAGGGAAGTAGGCATAACTGTGGAGTAGTGGTTAGGGCTCTGGACTCATAACCAGTGCAATGCAATGCTGTTGTACCCTTGAGCAAGGGTTACATTGCTCCAGTAAAATACATTTGTACACATTTATACAGCTGGGTAACTTCACATGAATCCTAGCGGTCACTGAATTCATCTTAACAGCAGCGCGGCAGACAAGAGACTTGTTTATATCCTCTGAGGGGAAGGTTTTTTTTCCTGTGTTATTGGACTTTCCTGTGAATTAAATACTGTACATTCTCTGGTTGCTGCTATCTGTATTTTAGATTGAAATTGCCCGGGGAGAGAATTGACGGAGGTGAACGAGGTCCTCTCTCATTAATGAAGGAGGTGGCATGGTCGTGAAGCGTGTCACCCCTAACCACCCCATAGGTGGTGACGTAAATTGTAAAATTAACTCAAACAGAACTCAAACTAAGGATTACAATAATGATACTCAACTCTCATAATTTTGAGGCCACAGAACAAGTTTTGTAGAAAGTTCAAACGCTCAGCGCTGTCCTCCAGCGAAGGGCATGTGGAAGCGGTTGGTTGAGATACATTTCACAGAGTATTATGGTTAGAAATAAATAACACACTTCGATTGTGTTAGCAGAAAGACTGTACCCTGCACATATTGTGTAGAAAATAACAGTTTTTGTGTAGAATTTGAACACATTACTTCTAAGAGTGGTTCTCATGTCTTTAATGCCAATATCCTATATGCCTCTCTCCTCAGTAGCAAATTTACGAGATTCCCTCCTCTTTCAGGTCTAATCTTCTCCAGACCCACAAAATGAAGTGAGTGTGGTGAAGATCCAGCCTTCATGTAGTGTTTGGCTATAGAGTACTCGGCAATTTGATTTCTAATCGCTGCTTTGTGTTCAGCAATCCGAATCTTAAGTGGTCTTTTAGTCTGTCCCACATAGACTAATCCACAAGGACACATATAGATAACCCCAGCAGAATTTCAACTGATAAAACCATTTAAAATTATTTTTTCTACCAGAAAATATATATAGATGGGTGACAAATTAACAGAAAACCCAACATAAAGTGTCTCAGTGAGGTGTTGGTCTCCACAAGCCGCCAGAACAGCTTCAATGCTCTTGGCACAGATTGTACGAGTGTCTGGACTCTACTGGAGGGATGAACACCATTCTCCCAAAAGATATTCCCTCATTTGTGTTTTGATGATGGTGGTGGAGAGCGCTGTCTAACACGTTCATAGGTGTTCAGTTGGGTTGAGATCTGGTGACTGTGAAGGCCATAGCATATGATTCACATCATTTTCATACTCATCACACCATTCAGTGACCCTCGTGCCCTGTGGATGGGCATTGTCATCCTGGAAGAGTCCACTCCCATCAGGATAGAAATGTGTCACCATAGGAAAAAGGTGATCACTCAGAATAACTCTGCAATGATTTGCAGTGACCCTTCCCTCTAAGGGGACAAGTGGACCCAAACCATGCCAGGAAAATGCCCCCCACAGCATAACAGAGCCTCCGGACCCCCTCACTGTAGGGGTCCAGCAGTCAGGCCTGTACTGTTCTCTTGGTGTCGCCTCACATGCACTCGCCCACTTGTCCAGAACACGAGCCAGTTGAGCGTCTTCGTGACTGAAGCTCCTGCCATTCATTCCCCAATAATGACCCCTCTTTCAAAGTCACTTAGATCGTTTCCTCTTGCCATCTTGATCCAAAATCGAGGTCAGCTGGCCCTGCTCAGCATTTGTATACCTGCCACAGAGCATGATAGGATGTAAATTGCTTAATTGTATCATGCAGTACACCTGTTTGGAGGCATCTGCATTCCTAATGTTCCTCCACTCATTTATTCAGGTTTATCCTTTCATTTGTTAATCTGTATATATAAGAAGTGTGACATTTTGTAATACATGATATGTTTTTATCAAGATCTGTCTCATCAGGCATGCACACACACACATGTACACGTCATGGACGGTGCCAGTAGTCCAGCATTTAATACTGTATCGCCCTCTGCTGTTGTGAACAAGCAGTGAGGGCTGGAGCCCAGCAGCAGTGCAGCGCAGGGGCTCATGGGTGGTCTGTGTGTCGAAGGCAGCGGTCAGTGCCGCCTGAAAACACTTGTATGACGGACTATTGTATGTGGACTTGCCATCCTGACTGTTCTATACCCTTGTGTGTGTTCCTGTGGAAGTGATATTGATTGTTTAATTATGCTTTATTGTTAGTACGTGTGTTTCACTTACTTGCTTTGCTGAGTGAAGTCCCAGAATGTACATTCCCAGCTGGACTAAACCACATTGCTAGACTGATTGCCTTCAGCTGCGCCCCTGACCTGAGAGACAGACTCTCAGTGGTCCTCAATGCTGGCCCTGGGGACCCCTGCTCTGCTGCTTCTTGTTCTAGCTGAGCCCTCAATTACTTCATTACTAGTAGGGTAGTTAACTGAACCTAATTTAACTAATCATTTGCCTAATAGGAGATCTTCAATTATTTTAAACAGTTTTAGAGTTCATGTTAAGTATGAAACTGCGGAAATTGAAATCTCCAACTTTTTATAAGACACACAATTTAAAAAGTTAAATTGCAAATTGCAAATTGGTTCAATTGAGGGTTCAATTAAGTCATTGAGAGCTCGGTGGGACGAAAACCACCAGGGCACGGGGTCCCCAGGACCAGCATTGAGAGCCAGTGGACTGTATAGACTGGCTATTGCTGTTCAAACAGTGAACGGTGATGAGTGTGGTGGTGATGCGCTGCTCAAAAAGAGGGGAAAAGAGTCTTCATTGTGCAGCTGTTTCATGATGTATAGGGGGGGAATTCTTATAGTCAATTTTACTAGCTTTACGTAGGATCTTTTCTGATGCTCTCCTTATTAGGAAGTTTAGGGTTTTTTATTGCCCAAGCTTTTACTTAGGTTGTATTTTTCTAACCCCCTTTCAAATCGTGCGCCTGGGTGCAGCCTTTGGTCAGAGTATTGGTGTAAAAATAAATGTTACACTTACCTGTCTGATGTGGTGTCCTGGGGTCCTGATCTGAGACTGCGCACGGAGGGAACTGGGTGCCACCTCTCCCTCTCCCTCCAAAACATCACTGGGATGAACCGGCGTGTCTCTGAGCACCACAGGAAGCTCAAAGCCCTTTATACAACCTTACATACTGCCATGTTCAACATCCTATTAACCCTCAATGATTAAGCAACAGCAGACATGGAAAGTCTGTAGACAAGCCACTGAGATGAAGAGAAAGGAGACGATGACACAGCAGTTCCTACCGGTCGCACACTGCACTGTCCCTGACTGGGGGCTCCAGCGCAATAAATCCATACATACATGTACATGTAACATTGACTGTTGTAAAATGTAGTAGTATGTGTGCATGGTAAGGGGAGGGCATTAAACAACCCTGTGATCAACATACAATTATGGTGTAGCATAGTAAAAACATGGTCAAAATGTGAGAGAATAATGGTAAATTCATGGTAACGTGATGGTAAAAGCGTGGTAAAAAATGTAATCATATGGCAAAGTACAGTGTACCATGTCAAATATGATTGCTTTCCAGGGAGACTAAACATCAGTTCCCTGGAATATCCGCTGCCCTTATTTTCATCTGCAAACGCATGGCTGAGCTCTGGGACTTGCTGTGTGTGCAGATGAGAGAGGCTCAGACTAACGAGGTCAGCTCGATACTACTCACACAGCACCTGCTTGAAGTACAGTGTGCATTTTGTGTTTCTTATATGACTCCTGCTTGACTGACAGATGCACACCCGCGTCATCTGTGATCACACAGCAGAGGAGCACAGCCCTCCGACATCGCTTCTGTTGCAGGGGGTCAATAAATACACATGAGCATCTCCCTTCCATGTCAGCGCGTCTTTGTGTCGGTTTCTGTTTGTGTGGGCGACAGTTCTGCAGAGCTGGCAGGGAGCAACACATTTACCAATGCGGCCTAAAGTGAAGTGAAGTCATTCAGCTGTGGGTACTTGGGTGTTAGTGTGAGTCTGAGAGTGTGTGTGTGTGTGTGAGAGAGACAATGTATGTGTTGTGTTCACACTCAGTCCTTACTCTGAGCTCAGAGGGGCAGTATATAAGCACACAGACCCTCAGTGCGGCACTCACACTCAACCGCTTCAGACCAGACCAGCGAACTCTCTCTGCGTTTCTGTCCAGGTGAAGTGTCTCCATTAGAACATGTATGATATATCTGTAAGAGCATGTATTTCTCTCTGTCTGTCATTCTGTCTCTTTCTCTCTCTGTATGGCTTTCTGTTTCCCATACCTTCATTGACTCGTCTCGGGTGAATGTCGTCAACGTTTGCAGGGCAGGAGGCAGGAGATACTCGCAGAACAATCAGAGGAACCTGTGTGTGAGCACTAGTGTGTCACTAGTGTCATTCGTGCCCAGAGCTTCATCACGCTGGCCTGTGACAACATCGACAACCTCTGCCGGCCCGACCACTTCCAGACCACCAACCACCGGCCCAATGGGGCGAACGGACGCTGCCAGTGATTCTAACATCACACGTGTATTATTGTGATTTAGTTTTCTGTTTCCCCACAATAACCAGCAATAATGATCGATGATTTCCTGTGAGATCTTATGATTTTAAAACTGTATCTGTATCTCTGCCTTTACACTGTCTCTCTGCTGTGTGACGCGCTGGGTGTGTCAGTCTCCTGAGAGCTGCGTCTCTCACTCTGACACCCCCCCGCTGTCTCTGTCCTCCATCACAGAAAGTATAAAATATATAAAATAAAGTATTTTGCAGAGCAGCTGGTGTTGTGGGAGAGTATTGTGTAACAGAGGACTGTATATCACACAGGGCCTGGCGGGGCACTAGATATTCAGTTCACGCTCGGGAAAATAGTCGACATTTTGAGTCCTAACTATTGTATAAAAGCTTGCAAACCCTTGACATTTGGCTCCCCAAAAGCTATATCCTAATCTATGAGTAGGACAAAAAGCAGGGGGTTCGTGTTCAGGTGTGAGGTTATGATCACTAATACTCGGCCCAGTGCACAAACACATGGGATTTCTAATATACATCTCTGGTCAAAGTTATCTTGTATTAACGCAATGTTGTCTCATATTTACACAGTCACAAGTCCTCTGTGTCACGGCTACAGTCCAGCAATCAATCAATCAACATTCCTGAACCCTTGTGCACTTGTTCAATCACCCTCTGCTCCCATTCGCCCTGCACCTCCCAACTTGGATTTCTGTTCCACATATAAACCCCTCACTAATCCTCAGTCTTTGCAAAGTTTTGTCAGTACTTACTACATTTCCAAGCAGTCTCCTTGTGCCCGACAAAAACCGTTATATCCTTGACCACGACCTTGGACTTCCCTTGATTCTCTGTTTGCCTGATCGACAGACCCTTGCTAGTGACCACGACCACGT
The DNA here is from genome assembly GCF_036373705.1 of Amia ocellicauda. NCBI lineage: Eukaryota > Metazoa > Chordata > Actinopteri > Amiiformes > Amiidae > Amia > Amia ocellicauda. The sequence goes on from NC_089863.1 coordinate 9,576,229, forward strand.
CTTTGCCTTGCCCTTGATTGCCCTGTCCTGACCAACTCTGCCACGCACCCCAACTGGGTCCCCTGTTCCTGTGGCCCGTGGAGCGTCACACCCTGCTTTGGTATATTTACACAATCATTGGCACCTCAGAACTTGAGCTCCACTAGTCCCAGAAGCCAAATACACTGCCAAAAAAACCATAAGGCATCGAGACCAACTATTGAAGAGTTCAGCTGGTTTCCAATCATTTTTCTCCAATCCGAGTCGCAGAAAGAGCAGAAGAAGCCTTGAAAAAGGGGAAACCTGAGCTTTTAAATAGTTTGTCACGATCCCTTATGTTTCCTTGTTACAATCATATGGGGGAAAAAAAACACTTGCAGTCAAAGATTCCCCCACAGCGACTTTAATCATTTGCACTTTAGTTTTTATTAAAACGTCTCAGTTTCAAGCCAGCGACAGTGTGGTCCTGTTCTTGTCGCTACAGTTGGTTCACTACCTTCTCCGGGGAAGGTTGTTCACACGGTTAACACGCCTGCTTTGCTGGTGTCACGGGTGGGGCCTGACAAGCCATTAGCAGTTAATTTATCACTTTTTTTACTTATTTATTATGATTTATTTTCACTTCATTACTGTTGCCGTGCACTGATTTGGTTTTCACGATTGTTTATTTATAAAGTATGCTCCTTTACTTTCTTATTGTGTATAGTGTTGGGTTAATTGGTAGATTGATTGCTTTGGTTGTTAAGCGCATTCCCCTGGACTTACCTGCACGTCATCCCAGTGATTGTCTTCACCTGTACAACCTGTCCTGCTATTATTTAAACCCAGAGAGACGCTCAGCCGGCCTGCAACCTCCCACGGAGCAGGACAGGGTCCGAGCCGATGCCCCGGTTCCGCTGGTCAGAGCCGGTTAACGGGCCGCTGCTGGACACGTCCGTCCACTGAGGACACGAGTCTCTATCAGAGGAGTGAGTCTGACTGAGACACAGGAGGACAGCAGACACATTGTGTCGGAAATATAATCTCAAGAGCCGAGCGATCACGAAGAAATTACAGTTGTATTAGCAGCATGGAGTGAAATCCAGTACAGAGACAATGACTGATACAGTTCATATCAGTGCATTAAACACTGTGATTCACAGACTAGTGACAATAAACTGAAGGATAATAATGTATTAAACTGTATGACAGCTGGCCGGTGTTCAGGCTGTGTGTGTGAATGTGTGCAGGACAATCCAGACACAGTCAGTGTGAAGAACACGAGTCATTAACGTGTCCATTTACAATTAAATTAATGAATAAATACATACAGCAGATCTGGGTTTCCTCTAAAACATAAGGACTGGTTTAATAAATGCGTCCATAAACGCCATGACTGAGACGCGCACTTTAGTTCAATTAAAGCTGCTATATTGTCTCTGGATGATTAATGTGAAACGTGTGTATTGTGTTTCAAGTGTAACTTGCCCTGGTTAAGGATCTGATAAGTACATTATAAATAATACGGCAAATAGTATCGTTTGCAGTTACAGATCTGTAGTAAGAGTAATAAGTGAAGGGAGTCACTGTGCGTTTAAAATACATATATACCAGCACAAATGATGACGATAATAATATCAATACATATTCGCTATGTAGTATTATTGTTGCACATGAAACGTATTCTTATGGGAACATGCTTGTGTGAATATAATGTTGTCTCTACACGTCCAGCTCTTCTAGTATCTCTAACAGAAACGTGTATTTATTCGCTGTTTCCAGTCCTGTAAAGCACAAATAATAAAACAGACAGGTGAGTCGCTCGCAGTGTTTCTGTCTGTTTTTAACACAAATCCCCACGGAGCGACAAGTCCTCTGCTTTCTTCCGTGGGAAGGGAATAGTTAAGAGAAGCAGGACATTGTTTATTGAGACTTTGTCAGGGTTTCATCTGTCTGTTCACCTGGTGGAAAGGGTCCCTCTGCGGGGTGCTAGAGGCTGTTGCCTGCTGTGCTGCTGGACTAGGAGGATCATTGAACCACTGCAGTGGAGTCTGTGCGATTTGAGACTTGAGATTTGCTCTTCCCTGCAGTCACTGGGGTCCCAGTTGGCTGACTGGTCCCAGCACTACTGAACAGACTTGGTTATGTCCTCTGAGCAGAAGGGAGATTTCTTTCCTGTAGATGACACTGTAAAACTTGGTTGTGGCTATTTCTATTTTAGACGAGGAAACTGGGTTTTATCTATTTTAATTAGCTCTTTCTAATTTTCTTTGTTTTGGGTAGGGTTGTTAGTAGTTTTAGTGTGCGGTTTTATTAAAGGCAATTTTATTATAGGTTTTAGATGTAAATATTGCAATTAATGTATGCTAGTACAGTCTTCATGCCCTGTTCTAGCTAAATAAAATCAGTTTACTTTTTGTAAACTTGCCTTGTGTGTGGTGGTATTCTGGGGTCCAGTCGAGCCGCCCGGGGAGAGACTTGAGGGGGTGAACCAGGTCCTCTCTCGTCAAATAAGAGGTGTTGTGGTCATGACATGTCATAAGCACCCCGTAGGCGGTGACAGTAATGCAGATGTTTTGGTTGAGAGAGGAACCCTCAGAAGAAGTGTGACATTTTGAAAGACGGATCATGAGCAGGGAGATTTAACCATTAAAAGAATAAACACAAACCGCTTTGTCTCACAATGTGCTGTCATGGTTTAAATCATATCTGTCAAATGGACTCCAATATGTACAGATTAATGAGAACCACTCAGATTTAACTGAGGTTAAGTATGGAGTGCCACAAGGTTCAGTCCTTGGACCTATACTTTTTTCATTGTACATGTACTCCCTTTTGGTGATATAATTCAACGACATAATCGTAACTTTCACAGTTACGCAGATGACACAAAATTATATCTGTCAGTAAATCCTAACAACACCATAGACCTAGAAACACTAATCTGCTGTCTGTCCGAGATTAAAACATGGATGACAAAAAAAGTTCTTATGCTTAATTCTGACATAATAGAAGTCCTCATTTTAGGGGACAAAAATCGAACTGTTCATCATGCACTGACAAATCTAAGTACTGATAACTTTAATTTCTCCCCAAAGGAAATAGCACAAAACCTGGGTGTCATCTGTGATCTAAATCCTTTGAACCACATATCCAGAATGTGTCGATCTTCATTTCTCCAGCTTAGAAACATCACTAGACTGAGACAATTCCTCTCGTTACAGGACACTGAGAAATTGATACACGCATTTGTCACATCTGGATTGGATTACTGTAATGCCATTCTGTCAGGCAGCACAAACAGCTATTTCTGCACTTCAGTCCAAAATGCTGCTGCAGGAATTCTTACTAAAACAAAAAAACATGATCACATCACTCCAGTATTGGCTTCTCTTCACTGGCTGCCCGTGCACTACAGGATAGACTTTAAAGTTCTCTTACTAACATTTAAAGCACTAAAGGGATTGGCACCTCCCTACTTAAAATATCTCCTTATTCAAAACACTCCAGGTCAGCCATTGAGATCACAAGAAGCCAGTTACTTAGTGGTCCCTAAAATACACAAGAAAACCACAGGTGGTAGAGCATTCAGTTATAGGGCCCCGAAGCTGATGAATGATCTTCCAGTCAAAGTAAGAGATGCCCCCTCTGTCTTAGCCTTTAGTCTGTTTAGTCTCTGTTTTTCTAGCCCATAGTGCCGCCGGTGTGCCATGGACATGCAATTGCACAGCTGTCTTTGGAAATGTCCTGCACTGCATGACCAGTATCTGAGCACGACTGCCTTCTTGTCTTCTAGCAACAGCCTCCTCTGAGGGTCCAATGAGGCACCTCGTCCCCCACCATGGAAGTCTGATGAGGCACAACCCTCCTCCAAGGCACCTCACCATGGAGGGCCAACGAGGCATCCACACCCAAGGTCTGACGAGCCATCGCCACCCAAAGGCTGTTGATGGTCCAACCCCCCCACCCCCGATGGCCGGCGAGAGGCATCCTCCAGAGGGAAGAGCACAGCCAGCAGCACCGAGCAAGAGCGTTCTGATCTCCTTGCTGCTGTAATAACTACACTGCCTGGAGGGGAGGCAACCATTAGGCCTAGGCCCTAAGCCGTGGACCCCCAGAGATTCATTTTCTCCTACATGCCATCCATAGGAGTTTTTTTGTTTTTCTCTCCTCCGTGCCTAAATGGTTTATTTACTTAAATGTTCACTTACTTTATTTTAAATCATGTAAACTGTTTACAGGTTTAGATTTATTTTACTTTATTGAATTCATGTATTTTATTTTGCTGTACTTTGTATGTTTTCCAGTCTGTAAAGTGCTCTGTGGCTACCCTGCGAAGGGTGCTATACAAATAAAAATTGATTGATTTTTACACAACATAAATCAGGTTAAAAATAACATACTGCATTTTCCAGCCCATCGAGCTGTATGGGACTGAGGTATGGGGCTCAGTCAGTCAACAGGACTACAGGAAATGGGATAAACACTCAATGGAAACCCTGCAAGCTAAACTATACAAAAGCCCAAACCAGGCATGCAGGTCAGAATTACACCACGATCCACGGCCCATCAACATACAGAAAAGAGCACTCTGGACACATCTGAAGAACAGTGACCCAGACCTGCTCCAGCACAAGGTCCTGCCAACCCAAGAGCTCAGCCCAGAAAAGAGTCCCCTCAGCCAGCTGGCCCTGAAGCTCACTGCACAGTGGAGGCTGGTTAGCAAACTGCAGTACACATCAACATCTCCTCTCTGGAACATTGGGGCAAAGAAATTTAAATTACAAACCACCATTTAAATTTGAGAGGGTGATGGAGAGAGGGAGGTCCAGTATTGTTGAAAATTATGAATTTGCCTGACTATATAATTCGGTTGCACTTTCATTCAATTCCACAAGGGAGCAGCGATCTCACAGTCTTAAGAGAGACTCTCTACCACTGTATGTACGCGAGTGTGACTGGCGCTATAGCGATAGATACAGTACCATATTAGAAAAGAGAAATTAGAATTGCAAATTGCGAACTACTTATTGATTTTTCACATTAATATTTCCCTTTTTTAATAATTCTAGATATTCATGGTTTTTGTTTTTCAATTTTAAATCAGAGCGTGTTGTGTAAAATTCCCACTATGACGTACTGGATGTTGCGTCACCCCTATTGGACTGACAGGCTTCTAGTGACGCATTACACACACGAGGCTCATTCCCATCCAGAGCCGCACTGTCTTTCCCTCTCGTTCACCTGGCCCCTTTTTTATATTCATCCTTTGTGTTGTAATATGATATATGATAATATGATATTAGTTCCTTATGGAAGATGGGGATAAACTTTGGGTTACCTTAGTTGTATAGTAAGTTTTCATTAGGTTGCTGGTTGGATTATTGCTACATTTGAACATAAGAACATAACATAACTTGAACATAAGAAAGTATAGAGTAAAATAACATGATGCAGTGGGTTGGTTTTCCTCCTGTCCTCCCCAATTTTCTGAGTCACCAACCGTGTTGTTGTTGAGGTGCTGTGACCCGTCCAGAGCTCACAGCCTCCACACAGAGTCGGCACATCACAGTGCTGGAGGGGCATCATGGCCACCAGACACCAGTAGCCAGGAACCTGCGCCAGTGAAGGAGCTGGAGAGTCACCTGAGAGAGAAGCAGCACGGCAGCAGCAACAGCACGATATGATCAGACCTGTCCAATAATTCACAAAATTACTGTACTCAATATTAATGCACTCAAATTATTTAGCCAATCGAAATCATACCTTTCAACAAAACTGTACATAATGTTATCTCTCTCTACCCCTCTGACTTCCTCTGCACCCCCACCCCCTATCTCTCTCTCTCTCTCCTCCCATTTCTTTCTCCACCCCCCTTGCTCTATCTCCCTAATTACATATTTACACCATGTAATGTTAATTAGGATGATTAGTTTTGTATTGGGCCTCAGGTTGTCTGTACATAAATAATAACATGAATTTAAAACTCACAAGATACTTTGCCTGCATGCGACACTACTTTTGGCACGATATAATATTGGATATGTATTATTTTTATGGCAGTATGCAGGTTACAGTTTTTCTCGATTGCCAAGTCAATGTGAATGAAACCGAGCAGAACAGGATACATTTCTGCAAAACAGCTAAACACAACTCTCTACACAAGACACAAACATCAATTAGGTAAGTCTTGTCAAACAAAATTAGAACATGTGTTCAGAGTCCGTAACTCACACTCCCACAAGTGTGAATCTCTACTGCACATGTGCAAATCCTCATTGCTCAATTGTTCAATCAGCCATCAGCCCATAATCACAACCCCATGGTGGCCAAGGAAGAGTCAAACACTGAACAGGAGGCGGCCATAGATACAGTGTCTTCAAACAACTCAGTATGTTTGAGGGAGATCCAGACTACAAATATACAAGAACATCAAATATCTCACAATGTACAGAGTGTCAGTCTGGCAGCTGCTGACCAGGTCTTGAATCGACACCAGTTAAGGATGAAACGGCTGTACAGGTACCTGTGACAGGAGCAGTGGCAGAGTGAAGGAGATCGGGTTCCAGTCTGTGCAGGTCAGGGCTCGTCACAGTAATGCATTTCCATACACTGTTTAGATGCAGACAGTTACAATGGCTACCCATGTTCATGTTGTGTTTCTCTTGAGGCACACGTGTTGCCACATGAATTCATACACGTGGATGAAGCGATTACATGTTTTGCTGTTGAGTGAAAATCTTTCTGCTTTGGTCTTCATGATCTTCATGAGTCACTCAGAGAACATGAGTGCAGCTCATGTTGGGGTGAAATGTTTACGGACCATTAACGCTTATTTTACAAGCAAGCAGAGGACGACAAAGAGAGCAGTACAGGGCTGACCATGTCATATTGATGCTCATGGTTGGTGTGTATTGTGCCATTGTGAAGTGGCTGATGGAAATAATTTCTCATTAGATGATACTGCTTTGATGGACTGATTTGATTTTGCGACGTGTATTTGCTGTTTTGAGAGTCTGGGTGCGTTTTGTAAAGGATTTGTGTCATTTTGGCCAAACGTGTTTCAGTTTGGAGCCGGTGCTCATTGTTTTGAAAAATTTAATTCTGTTTGGAGAAATGTGCTCAAGCAAGAGATAAAAATTAAGACTGAGATCGCTGCCCCTTTGTGGAATTGAATACATTGGAATTGCATCTGAATAATTTTGACAGGTATACTATTCAATGTAGTTTCCGTTATATTGTGTTAAAAGCTCTTTGTGCTTCTCCTTTTCATACATTCACTGCCACGTTAACGCTCACTGTGTGTGTGTGTGTGTGTGTGTGTGTGATGGTTATTGTGCGTGGGAAAATGTAATTTTTGTTTTATGGCAGTATGCAGGTTAATATCAGGGATAGTTTGTAATTGACCTAGTAATACTATAACAATATAATTAAGGGTAGAAGTTGTATGTATCAGGAATAGTCTGTAAAAGTAAGTAGGTTAGTATGTAAAATATGACAGCAGTCCTCAAAAGCCCACCCTGGACCCTACCTGTCTTTAGAAATACTGTGCTGTCTCCCTCCCTCTCTTATTATTTTGTACAGTTCAGTATGCAGGGTTTCTATTGGGTGTTTATCTCATTTCCTGTTGACTGACTGGGACCCATACAGCTCGATGGGCTGGATAATGCGGTATGTTATTTTTAACCTGGTTTATATTGTGTAAAAAGCGGTTTGCGTTTATTCTTTTAATGGTTAACCTGCTCATGATCTGTCTTTCAAAATGTCACACTTCTTTTGAGAGTCCCTCTCTCAACCAAAACACCTGAAAAGAAGAAATAGTCTGTGCATTAGCAAAGCAGGTGTCTTAAAACAGGGTGAAAAACCTTCCCACAAAAAAGGTAGTGAAACAACTCTAGTGACAAGAACAGGAACACACGGGAGCTGTTGCTGGTTTGAAACTGAAATGTTTTAATGAAGTGTGAATTATAAAACCCCTCTGACATTTGTCCTCAAAGTTTAGGGTATAGTCTTGGGGAGCCACATTTCAAGGTTTTGCAAGCTTTTATACAGTAGTTTTGAATCAAAATGTTGACTATTTTCCTGTCTGTGAACTGTATATTTTTATTTGTACCCTCTTGTGCCCCCCCAGCCCCTGTGTGCTATACAGCCCAGTCCTCTGTTATACAACACTCTCCCACAACACCAGCTGCTCTGCAAAATACTTTATTTTATATATTTTATACTTTCTGTGATGCAGGACAGAGACAGCGGGGGGTGTCAGAGTGAGAGACGCAGCTCTCAGGAGACTGACACACCCAGCGCGTCACACAGCAGAGAGACAGTGTAAAGGCAGAGATAGTTAAAATCACAGAAACAGTTTTAAAAGCATAAGATCTCACAGGAAATCATTGTTCGTTATTGGTGATTATTGTGGGGAAACAGAAAACTAAATCACAATAATACACGTGGTGTTAGAATCACGGACAGGGTGGGTTTGCCGGATTGGGCCGGTTCCTGGTGCCATTGAAGTGGACGGGACGGCAGAGGTTGCTGATGTTTTCACAGGCCAGCGTGATGAAGTTCTGGGTACGAATGACTCTACTGACACGACACCCATTCTGTGTGATGCTGCTCCGCACGCTGTACACCATGAACCTGCTAGAGCTCACACAAAAATTCCCCCGGTTGTTCTGCGAGTATCTCCAGCCTCCTGCCCCGCAAACGTTGTCGACGACCCCCGGAGTCGAGTCGATGAAGGTCTGGGTTGGGACTCGGCCGCAGAGTCCACTGGCAGTTAAGAAGCGTCTCCATTGCTGTATGTTGACGCTCCTGGGGAAGTTGTTTGGTACGTGCCTGTCGATGAATGTCTGGTATCGAACATAAGGTAATCGTTTCTGGCAGGGCAGGCCCTTGCTGGGGCCGATCGCCAGCACAGCCAACACACACAGGACTGACATCAACATCTTCACCTGAGGAGACAAGACAGAGAGAGAGAGAGAGAGAGAGGGAAGGAGAGATGGGGAGAGAGAGGGTTACTGTGCCTGTGAAGTGTGCTTTTACAAACTCAGAGAGGGAAACAGAAAGCCATACAGAGAGACAGACAGAGAGAAATACACATTCTAATAGAGATAAAATACATACTCTTACAGATATATCATACAAGCTCTAATGGAGACCCTTCACCTGGACAGAAACGCAGAGAGAGTTCGCTGGCGGTGGGTCTGGTCTGAAGCGGTCGAGTGTGAGTGCAGCACTGAGGGTCTGTGTGCTTATATACTGCCCCTCTGAGCTCAGAGTAAGGACTGAGTGTGAATTTCACAACTCAACACACACACATGCACTGACACTTTCTCTCTCTCTCTGCCAAGCACACACACTCTCTTTCACACACACACCTACACTGACACTCACACCAGAGACAGGATGCTGGAGTTCATATTTTCTTACATTAGTTGAAATATTTTTATTTGGGATTCTTTTGTTTCCCCAACTTTTCTTGACTGCTTGCAAATTCAGATGAAATTCTGAAAATAACAATTAGGATTACATTTGTGTGTGTTTGTACACTTGAGCACACAATTGACACACCGTACAGTAACACGCTGCTGCAAAGTGCAAGATGTATACTGGAAATACAGAGAAAGCATGTTTTATGATAGTGTTTCTCACTGATCTCAGCTGTGTGTAATGGGTATTCAGTAGGGTCTGTTTATTTGATGGCTTTTGGGTGACATTTGAAGGTGAATTAAATGGAAGATAACGTGTATCTTATTTTGTCTGAGGTTTGGCCAGTACAGTGTGGGTTTATTGTTTTGTGTTTATAGTTTTGAGAAAATTGAGTATAATTTCAGGAAATGTGTGTTAAGCATTGTGAAAAACCATATTAGTGTTGAGTCTTATAGTGATTGGAGTTTGGTATATTGAATGGCAGTGCACTTGCATGAACACACAAGGGTTCGCATTTAGATTTGTGTCACCGGCGGTGCGTGATCCCTAATTGATAAATTTTTTTTTTTTCACTTAATTAAATTGTTGTGTGCAATTTATTTTGTTGATCACGGTTGTTATTTTCTCTTATGAAGTATTTTTTTTTAAATGTTGCTTCTCTATTTGGTTGTATCACTTTCTTTGTATTATGGGTTTATTGTTTTTTTTTGTTGCTTTATTGTCTGTCCTCCCAAGTGCACGCTGCCAACCTACATTCTCGCCTGGACTTACCTGCCCTCTCTCCCCTAATCACCTTCACCTGCACCCCGGCTCTCCCTCTGTCTCGGTATTTAAGCTGAGAGGCCCTTCACTATATGACCAGTAGCAGGACCGAGGAAGGAGAAGCAAAGCCAGTGCTGGAGAGGGGAATCTGTGGAAACCATTGTGGCGACACCCCCCCGACCACATTTACTCGTTTCCTTTTTCTTTGTTATATTTTTGGGTAGGGGTTGTAGTGTTTTAACGCCCAAGGATTTAAAGGCAGCTTTAGCTAGGTTGTGTATATAGTGATTTTTCTATTTCTCCATACAACTTATCCAGGACAGTCTTCATGCCCTGACTGTAATTTAATTTAATACATATTTTCCTTTACCTGTGTGTGGGAGTGTCTTGGGGTTCTGTCGAGGAGAGAACAGGTGTGAGTAACGAGGTCCTCCCTTGTGTAACAAAGGAGGTGGCGTGGTCGTCGAGCGTAATCGCCCCTCAGCAGCCACTAGGGCAGGGATGCCGAACCTTTTTTTGGCTAGAGTGCCCAAAGTCTGGTTTGTATACTTTGCTAAGTGCCAAAGGGTGCCAATGATAAACTAGTGATATAAAAGTTTATACAGGGGCTAAAGGGCATTTTTCCTAAACCAATATTTATAAGTGTTATTAAGCAAACATGCCAACAAAACAAACCACAATACAGACAATCTGAAAACTATAGACAGAAATGGTTATTTTTCAACCCTGATAAGTGACACTGATAATAAACCTTTATTGAAAATGTAGCGCCCGGGAGCTCGGCGGGGCGGCTACGGGTGCGAATGAGGGGAGCGACGTTGAAAATACGCTGTTTATTTAAAATTAAAATGTACACGTTTCTGTTTGATTAAAATCAATTAAAATACAAAGTTTGAAATAGATTAAAAAAAAATACACAAAACACAAACAACCAGCGAGCAGTGCAGGCGAGAGGCTCAGCAGTGGGGATTATAAAACCAAAGCTGGTCGTCCATTGCGCCTCTGCTCTCCGTCCCAGGAGCGCCGCCCCTCACCGGCCACACAGGGGCTTTAAATACTCCAGTCAATTAATCAATTAAACATGCACTGCACGGGGACTGCAGGGGGAGAACAAAGTAAAACGTGCAGACGTGAAAGGCGTGCATTTAATTGAAATCAAAGTGCAAAACGTGCAGTGGGCTGAGACCGCTACAAAAAGCTAAAGATTTATTTTGTTAAAGATTTAAGTTAAATATCTATATCCGTTAAATGTTCAGTTTGTAAAGCCCATATCTAAGATTTAGCTAAATATTTAGTAATAATAAATACAATAAATAAATAAACAAATTTTGCAAAACAGACTTAGCAGTTAAGTTTATATTTGAAATATGTGGGGGGGGGGGAAGTTTAATTGACTAAATGTGGGGAAAAAAACACAAAAAAACACAAGATTTAAATCTGTCATAAAGGACACACATAAAAGTGCGTGTTTTACATGTGTTGCTCCATATATTTTAAAACAAGGATTAGCTAAAGATACATAGCACTACTATTGAGCCCAGGCTCTGTGATAATGTCTATCCCTATTAGCATAGCTTAATAATTGGAAAACCACTGAATTACATAATTATTTGATTCAGTTGAACACGGTCCAAACTGATACAGGGCTGTTCAGTTCGAAGCACAAAGTTAAACACGCAGGATTCATATAATGGTAATAATCATAATGAAACAAGCTAAAATGGATTCAGTGTATCTGGACAGACTGAAATCCTAACCAAAAACAACAAAGGAATAGAAGGAAACCAATAAAATCAGCACATTCAAGAGTCACCTGCGATTGACCAGAGAGCTAAATATTGTTATGTATCGAGATTTTAATCACATGAATTACAACCACTCAGAAGCACATTTAACACCTGCTATCCAAGGGGTTGGCAACCCAAATGAGTCCGAGCCATTTCTTCAGTTCAACAATACCGCATCCCAACACCGCAAGACAACCCGTTAGCACCCTACCCCCCCACCGCACCCATGCAGCCCCACAAAGCCCCCTAAAACTTGAAGTCTAGAACCGCCCCTGTTTGTATCTAACCTTTCTAACATTAGATCATATTACTGATTTATAATTGGAAGGCATTAGCTACAATGGAATGGATTCATTTTGTTTGGTTTGTTTGTTATGAATTGCACCATTTCTAGCATTGTGCCAAGCCTGTCAATTGGACCATTTGGGGTGTTCAACTTAGAATTACTCTACATTTATGAATACAATTCGCATTCCTGTTCGTGACTTATCCTAAATATATGTATTATTAGATATCTTAACTGTGTTTGAGCTGCACAACCGCCAAAATGAGATTATAAGCAGGTTTACCAAGAATCGCCAATACATGTGTATTTATCTGATTTAGACTATTTGACCAAAGAGCAGGTCCTACATGTGATACGTGCTTTGAGCACATTGGAATGAACAAAGTTCCCAAACAAAGTTTCTGTCGAGTTGAGCTGACAGTGTTTGTCTGATGAAATGCACAGGCAGAGACCCACCACTCCAGCTTGAAAGTATAATGTCACCTACTCGGGTATTACCATTTTAGTTTTGCTTGATTTTCACTCGTGTTCAAAACACATATCATATGTAGGACCTCCTCTTTGGTCAAATAGGCTACATCAGATAAATACATATATATTGGCAATTCTAGGTAAACCTGCTTAATATAGCCTAATCACATTTTTGCAGTCATGCTGCTTTGAAATGCTGTTAGGATAGCTGAAACATATATTCAGCAAAAGTCACAAAGGAGCATGAGAATTGCATTCAGAAATGGAGAGTAATTACAATTTGATCATCCCAAATTGTAAAATTGACCATCTTGGCACAGTTTCTCCCTATTGTTAACACACATTTGCTGAAACTACATCTCATGTATTAAAAACATTAAAAACTCTAAACACAAAACAGTTAGCCAGTTTCCCCAAACCCCACAGAAATCTTGCAAAATGAAACACTGTAATCAAAATCATGTACTTGTCATCAGGAGTGAGAAAGGGCCTAATGTGGGTTAATTTATTGTTCAAATTATTAGTTAAGTTAAGGCGAGCAGTGAGGAACTGAAGTGGTGCTTCTAGACCTGGTGAAGGAGGGACTGAAGTGTGGAGGGGCTACTGGATCGATGCCCCTGGAGCACCGGTGGCAGAGGACAGGACTACTGTTGTTGATACCCAAGCTAAGTATTTGGTTCTGGCCTTTACCTGGGTCTTGGTTTATCTATGAGGAAAGACAGACCCTGATTGAGAAGAGAAGCAACACTTAAATGGCTAGAGAAAAGGCCTGGTGGTCCACACTGATCCTGAGCTCAAAGCTGTGAGGAACGCCAGTTATAGGTGGTTGGATATTATCTACAAAACCTATTGATCTGTAAAATGACTAGTAATGTCTGATGCCTATTCTGCTGCTCTTCGTTTTGATTAGTGATGCCTTTACCTTTTGTATGCCCACAAAAACCTGTAGTAAAAGATCTTGAATTGCACTCCAATATTGTTTCTTGTGTGGTGTATTAAAGACAACATAGGTGAAGTGTATTTCTCTGTGCTAATTGTGTGCTGGTGTATCATTAAGAAAGTGGAGACTGATAATAAAGACTGTTTATTGCACCCCTCCCGGCCTTCTGGTACTGTCTCACCTGCAGAGAGGAAGAAAAGCAAAGCTAAAAAGGAACGTAATTAATCCACTGACTTTGCAGCTGTGGTGGTGGGGGTCCGTCTGGGCAGGGCAGTTCGAAGAGAGCTGGGTCCAGTGCTGCAGCTGTGGAGAGGAACATTGGAATGGGTGGTGAGACAGGGATGTGGATTGGTGACTGATGGAGTGAATGGAAACTGTGTAACTTTCACCTAGCTGGACTGATGAACCTCCCCCAAGACCCTGATGCTCTTTCTCTGTGGTCGGCACGCTGGAGGATGAAATGCTGGGGAGCAGTGCCAGGAGGGATTGCTGCCCGGAGGGACCTGTGTGACCGCCCGAGCTGGGAGCGGTCCTGAAGAGAGTGTTGTGAGTTTTGTACATTGCTTGGAGGAGGAACAGCGATGGGACTGTGCTGAGCAGAGACTTATTTCCGTAGCAGTTTAATATTAGGTTAACGTTCAGGTCCTTTGCTTTTATTTGCATTGGGTTAGGGCAGGGATTCCCAAACAAAATTCCCTGTCCTGCTAGGGTTTGTTCCAACTGAGATCATAATTGCTTAATTGAATCCTTAATTGAATGAATGCAATATAAGGCTCAATTATATAATTAATTAAAACCCAGCAGGACAGGGGGTCACAAAATACTTCCCGACGGTATTTTCTCCAGTGAGAGCGGGGGTGGGGGGGGGGGGTGCTGATAATGTTTCCTCCGGTGAGAGTGGGGGGAGGGGGGGTGCTGACTGTGTTTTCTCTGGTGAGAACGAGGGGGGGGGTTGCTGACTGTTCTCTCTGGTGAGGGGGGGGGGCGATGGTGTTTTCTTCCAGCTCAGGGCTCCAGGTTGTACCTGTGTCCTATAGGTGCTACTGTATTCATGCCTGAGATTGAATGAGGTTCCTCTCCTCACTTGAATAAGGGGTGGCATAGCCAGTTGGGGTATAGGGTCACTCTCCCCCTTGGAATAACCCATTGACTTGGGGGGACTTGATTAGCCTGTAGGGGAAAATAATACACAGGGGGCGGATTGATGCCTATAACCTCATATTGCACAGAGCCCTGTCACTATCAGCCCCTGCTCACCACCGCTCACTTTACCTACCTCTGCTCCAAATGAGATGCACACAATCACATTAAAAGAACTTGGTGACAACCAATATTACAATAATGTACCATTTAAAACACTACTATCAGAGCCTTCAGTGTAAAGACTAAGACTGTGTTATATTAAGTTTATGTACTCAAACAAGAAAGGAACACAAATGCAAAAAAGGTTTATATTTCTGCATGACTCAATACATGCAAATGTACAGTAAATTATATTTTACATATGCAAAGGAAGATAAATAGGCCTACACTGTACTACTGAACATTGGAACAATGTTAGAAATTGGATAAAGAAACTGGGTAAATACAGGAAAAACTAAATCATAACTGTCAAGAAAATATGTCAGATGTTCATCAACGTCACAGGCGATGATCTCCCTGCCCAGACAGCGGGGGAGATATCGTCTGGTATGGTGCATCCACCCCTGACAGGACTCCGCTGGGATGTCTGGACAGACCACCTCCATTCCCTGAAGAAGAGCCATACGCTCATGGGGTTTGCGATCGTACACCTTCCACCGCCATGTGGAAGAGAACTCCTCTATGGGATTGAGAAATAGAGAAGTGTAAGTCTGGGATGGGCATGGAATCAGTTGCGGACCTGAGCAGCCCGATAGAAACTCGTGTTGTCCCAAATGAGAACATGCATGTGCTGCTCAGGATCACCTTGCCCTCTCTGCTCTGGCTGAACAATATTGTTATATAGGGTGCTCAGGAAATGAAGGAGATCTGCAGTGTGGTCTGGACCCCATTGTGGTTCATAGCTGTGCATATGGTGATACTTGCCCCACGCTGGCCAGTACCTCAATGATAGCACACTGACAAATTAAGCTCTTTTCTCTTCTCCTCCTCCACCTCTCCCTCTCTCTGCCAATTTTGCTTCCATTGTTCTCCAAGCACAGGTGCTCGCATCTGTTGCCTTTTATCCGTACTAAAGGTCTGATTGCAAGTCAGTGGGGTATTCCAGCCCCAGTGGTGTGGGATTGTTGTTGAGGTGATGTGGCCCGTCCAGAGCTCACAGCCTCCACAGAGAGTCGGCACATCACTGTGCTGGAGGGGCATCATGGCCACCAGACACCAGTAGCCAGGAACCTGCGCCAGTGAAGGGGCTGGAGAGTCACCTGAGAGAGAAGCAGCACGGCAGCAGCAACAGCACGATGTTATCGGTCCAATAATTCACACCCTGAGAAGGGACGTGCATCTCTCAGCGTGTGGCTTGCAAGATCTTTAGAAATCTGTCTGTGAATGGTAATTTTGCAAGATATTTAGAAATATGTTTTTGATGGAGGGTGGAGGAGCTGGAATATTTTGCACATACAGTTGTGAGCAAAATTATTCAACCCCCATTGCAAATCAGGTTTACTGTCAAAATGTACAGACTGTCAGCTGTTTGCAATGAACAAATCAAACAAAAGCAATTGAAATAGCTCAACACAATGAATGCTTCAAGTGGCTTCCCCAAATTCAGCTGAAAATGCAACTTATAATGACTTCTCCAGTCTCAAGATTATTCAACCCCTTCATAGCAAGCATCTTTAGTACTTAGTAGAGCACCCTTTTACTGTTATGACATGCTGCAAACGAGATGCATAGCCATCAGCTTCTGGCAGCGTTCCTGAGGAATCTTAGCCCATTCGTCATGAGCAATGGCCTCCAGTTCAGTAATATTCTTGGGTTTGTGTGCAACCACCTTCTTCAAATCCCAATGTTTTTCTATGGGGTTCAAAACAGGTGACTGTGATGGCCAATGTATAATCTTCCAGGACATCTTCTGCAACCAAGCCTTGGTGGAATTTGAGGTACGCTTGGGATCATTGTCCTGTTGGAAGGTCCAATGACACCCAAGCTTCAGTTTCCTCACAGCCGGCATGACGTTTTCTCCTAGGATTTCCTGATACTTCAATGAATCTATCTTGCCCAGGTTTCCAGTGCCAGAGGATACAAAGCAGCCCCAGAGCATCACCGAGCCACCACCATGCTTAACTGTGGGCAGAGTGTTCTTTTCAGGAATCTTTTACTGCAAGTGGTTTATTACAAGGAGACATAATAAGGGATCACGACAAATTATTTAAAAGCTAAGGTTTGGCCTTTTTCAACACTCCTTTTACTCGTTCTGCGACTCCGATTGGAGAAGAAAATATTGTAAACAATCAAGTGAGCTGAACTCTTCAATAGTTGGTCTCGATGCCTTGTGTTTTGTTGTCAGTGTATTTTGCTTCTGGGACTAGTGGAGCTCAAGTTCTGAAGTGCCAATGTGTGCGATTGTGTAAATACCAAACCAGGGGACACGTGACTGCGAAATATGAGATAAGATTGCGTTAATACGAGATAACTTTGACCAGAGATATATATATAAGAAATCCCACGTGTATGTGTACTGGGCTGTGTATTAGTGATCATAACCTCACACCTGAACACGAATCCCCTGCTATTCATCCTACTCATGGATTAGGGTATAGACTTTTGGGGAGCCAAATTTCAAGCAATTTCAAGCTTATATACAGTAATTAAAATGTCTACTATTTTCCTCTCCATGAACTCAATATTTTTATTTATACACTCTAGTGCCCCCCCCCGGCCGTGTGTGCTATACAGTCCTTGGTTACACAACACTCTCCCACAACACCAGCTGCTCTGCAAAATACTTTATTTTATATATTTTTTATACTTTTTGTGACGCAGGACACAGACAGCGGGGGGTTGTCAGAGTGAGAGATGCAGTTCTCAGGAAACTGACACACAGCGTAAAGGCAGAGATAGTTAAAACCACAGATACAGTTTTAAGCATAAGATCTCACAGGAAATCATCGATCATTATTGCTGAATCACTGGCAGGGTGGGTTCGCCGGGTTGGGCTGGTTGGTGGTGCTCTGCAAGTGGTCGGGCCGGCAGTGGTTGTCAATGTTGTCGCAGCCCAGTGTGATGTAGCTCTGGATATGATTGACACTGGTGACAAGACACACATTGAGCCTGTTGCTGCTCCGTACGGTGTACACTGGGAACATCTTAGTGCTCACACACAGGTTCTCATTGGTGTTCTCCGAGTATCTCCTTCCTCCTCCCCTGCAAACGTTGTTGACGTCCTCCCGAGACGAGGCAATGAAGGTCTGGGTTGGGAATCGGCCACAGAGTCGTCTGGAAACTAAGAAGCGTTTCCATTCCTGTTTGTTTGTGTTCCTGGGAAAGTCCAGTACGTGCCTGTCGATGAATGTATTGTATTGACCTATAGGTACTCGGTTGACGCAGGGCTGGCTCTGGCCGGGGCCGATCGCCAGCACAGCCAACACACACAGCACTGACATCAACATCTTCACCTGGGGAGACAGGACAGAGAGAGAGGAAGGGAGAGAGAGAGAGAGGGAAGGAGAGATGAGAGAGACGGTTACTGTTCCTGTGAAGTGTGCTTTAACAAACTCAGAGAGCCATATAGAGAAAAACTATGACAGACAGAGAGAGAGAAATACAAATACATGTTCTAACAGAGATAAAATACAAGCTCAAATTGAGACACTTCACCTGGAGAGAAACGCAGAGAGAGTTCGCTGGCGGTGGGTCTGGTCTGAAGCGGTCGAGTGTGAGTGCCGCACTGAGGGTCTGTGTGCTTATATACTGCCCCTCTGAGCTCACACTGCCAGTAAGGACTCAGTGTGAATTTCACAACTCAACACAATCTCTATCACACATACTGACCCTCTCTCTCTCTAACACTCACTCACACACACTCTCACTCACACACACACACACACATACATACAGACACACTCAAATTCAAAACAAGCATTATTGACATGACAAGTTTACACAAGTGTTGCCAAAGCATTTACAGATATAGCAAAGAGAAAATAAATACATTAATAAAATGAAAGAACAAAATGTACAGTTCTTGTACATGCATGTCCAGACGTCCACAGGGCTGCTGGGCTGTGTTGGAGCTAAAGCCACTATTGAAGAGTCAATGCTGCTGTCAGATTGCTGGACAAAGGCCGTCTCTCTGGCGTCTCTTCCCATTATCAATGCATTACAGAAGCACAAGGGACAGCCCTGACCCCTGCTAGTAAACCTGTATAAAGAGGTCCTGGAGACTCAGAGCCTCTCTCCTGCCCGCGTCTGGCACTGGGATGAAACCAGAATTGCCATGAAACTGCGCCAGTGAAGGGGCTGGAAAGTCCCCTGAGTCCCCTGAGTTACCTAGTCTGCTCTGGTCTGTAACTGATACAACGACAACCAACAGTGTTTAATCTGTTTCTTCCATCCTACTCTTACATTTCAACAAATCCTCATGGATTCAACATT
The DNA here is from genome assembly GCF_036373705.1 of Amia ocellicauda. Lineage (NCBI taxonomy): Eukaryota > Metazoa > Chordata > Actinopteri > Amiiformes > Amiidae > Amia > Amia ocellicauda. The sequence continues at coordinate 9,595,436 of NC_089863.1, forward strand.
CATGAACATAGTGGATATCAAACCAAGCAATTTACGTGGCTCAAATAACATTAACTTAGTTGGGCAAACTAAAATAAATGAATTCAACATTACACACACACTCTCTCTCTCTCTCTCTCTCTCTCTCTCTCTCTCTCTCTCTCTCTCTCTCTCTCTCTCTCTCTCTCTCTCTCACAGGCACACACATACACACATATGTACAGCCACACATGCTTTTTTGGCATGACAAGTTTACACATCGCATTTACAGACACAGTTAAGAGAATGGACTAAATACATTATCAAAATATAAGGTAAAAAAATAAAAAATGTACAGGTCTTACAAGTGTACAGTTATTGTACATTCATGTCCAGTTATGCATGTGAAGGGGCTGGAAAGTCTCCTGTGAGAGATGCAACACAGAAAAAGCAACAGCACGATATTATCGTACTTCACACCCTAAGAAGGGATGTGTGTCTCTCAGCATCTGGATTGCAAGATCTTAAGAAATATGTCTTTGTCAATGTCGATTTTACAAGACATTTAGAAATATGTTTCTGATATAGATCAAGCCATTTGGGTTGAGGAGCTGGAGTAGTTTACACATAGATGCCCCGTGTGGAATTCAGTAGACATGCACCCAAATGAAATCATACCTTTCAACAATACTGGACTGAACATAACGTTACCTTTCTCTCCTCCTCTCCCCTACCCGCTATTTCTCTCTCTTTTCCCAATTCTCTCTCTTCCCCCCGTCTCTCTATCTCCATAATTACATAATTACTTGATGTAATGTTAATCAGGGTGACTAAGCCTCTGTATAATACTTTGTCTGCATGCAACACTACTTTTGGCACGATATATAATTGGATATGCATTATTTTTATGTCAGTATGCAGGTTAATATCAGGGAGAGTTCCTATTTAACATAGTAATACTATAACAGTATAATTTAGGGTAGAATTGGTATGCATCAGGAATAGTCCGTTCAAGTAAGTAGGTTAGTAGGTGAAATAACCACAGTCCTCAAAAGCCCACCCTGGACCCTACCTCTCCTCAGAAATACTGTCCCATCTCCCTTCCTCCCTCATTATTTTGCACCGTTCAGCATGCAGGGTTTCTATTGGGTGTTTATTCCATTTCCTGTAGTTCTGTTGTCTGACTTGGCCCCATACCTCACTCCCATGATGGGCTATATAATGTGGCCTATTTATTTTAACATTATTTATATTGTGTAAAAAGCTCTCTTGTGCTTCATCTTTGAATGCAATCACTGCCAGGTTAAAGCTGCTTGAGAGAAGTGAGTGACACCTAAGGGAGTCAGTGTGTACACATACAGCGACTACGCCACCTTGTTGTATTGCAAGAGAGGAACTTGCTACACCCCTTCACTCTCTCCCCCCCGGCATGCTCAGTGGGACCCCAAGACACCACAACATGAAAGGCTAAGTAGAAACCGTTCATTTTTACAAGCTTACTTAACACTCAGGGCAAGAAGGCTGCACTCAGTACACACAATATAAATACAGTACCCAGGGGAAATTATAACACTAAAACCTAAATTAATCTCACCTTTAATAAAATGGGTGATAGATGCTAAAATCCCTAACCAAAATAAAGAGGAAAATTATAACAAATAATCACCACACAGTTTAGCAGCAATAATAATCACACTTAAAGTAATAATCATGTGGTAGGTTAAAAAAAAAAAGATTTATCAAAATAATGTTTAAAAAGTTTCTTAGTAAGAAAGTGTCATGGGTTAAAATACCTTGGTTAAAATTTCATTTCAAATGAGTGCTTTATTCATAATTTCATCGATATGCCATATGGAATGGCAATTTATTTATAAAGAGATGTGTGATCGAATACATTTGTCTAGCACAGAGATTCCTGTAAGGAAAGTGTGCAGTGCACCTCATTCATTCCAGTTCCCATACTTATCTTCCATCTCTCAGGTACGCAGTTGAAACTGGCTTTTGTGAATTTATACATGTTAAATCGATGTTGTCACTTTTTGACAAATGTTTTGAAAAGGTAATGTTAAAAAGTTAACTATATATCCAAATGTACCTCGCAGGATTTTGTCACTTTAGCCAACTACGGCTATGCTAGGTCTGTGCATGTTTAAAGGCTTATTTATGCTTCTGCATCACATAGGTGTCTGCCAACATGTAACGTTGACATGTATATAGGGGGCAGTGTCGCATTCACCTCATCACAATCTACAGAAAACGATGAGGAAACACAGAAATGTTTTCTATGTTGCGCTTAGGGTTATATGAATGTAAATCAACACAAACTGTAAATTGCATGTTAAAGAAACTGTAAAGAAACACATGCATACAAATTGCCATATTGCATCCTCTATGTGCAGATCAATATTGGCTTGCTTTAATTGGCTAGAGACTTAATACTAGAACCACCATAGCCATAGCTTTTAGTTTTTTGTATGTGGCTTTCTTCTGAATATCCATTCTTATTTTACTATATCTTTGAATTAAATACATATACAGTGTTTTATACTTATCATCCCCCCTCAGGGGGCACAACAATCACACTTAGGTTAGCATTGGTGTTTGTTAATAACTTTCTTTTTGTCTTGTTAGGGGGACAGCAACACTACAAACCACGCCAGGTAAGTGGGATCAGTGTTTGAATTGGGTTAGAGCTCATGGGGTTGTTGGTTGCTAAAAAAAGAAGTTATCTTCTTTGTAATGACATTATCCTTCAATCAAAGACTATGGGCATAAATATGTTAATAAATCTCTTATAATTTCTCTTTAAAATAACAACCATTACAATGATAACCATGAATAAACAAAACAACCTGTTTTCAATTAGAACATTAACCCCAAACAAAACTCAGTGGTGTTCACAAACACAGAGTAAACACAGAGTAAACAGAACAAACACAGAACAAACACAGAACAAACACAGAACAAACACAGAGTAAACACAGAGTAAACACAGAACAAACACAGAACAAACACAGAGTAAACACAGAACAAACACAGAACAAACACAGAGTAAACACATAACAAACACAGAGTAAACACATAACAAACACAGAACAAACACAGAGTAAACACAACAAACACAGAACAAACACAGAGTAAACACAGAACAAACACAGAACAAACACAGAGTAAACACAACAAACACATAACAAACACAGAGTAAACACAGAACAAACACAGAGTAAACACAACAAACACAGAACAAACACAGAACAAACACAGAGTAAACACAACAAACACATAACAAACACAGAGTAAACACAGAACAAACACAGAGTAAACACATAACAAACACAGAACAAACACAGAGTAAACACATAACAAACACAGAGTAAACACAGAACAAACACAGAACAAACACAGAACAAACACAGAGTAAACACAACAAACACATAACAAACACAGAGTAAACACAGAACAAACACAGAGTAAACACAACAAACACATAACAAACACAGAGTAAACACATAACAAACACAGAGTAAACACACAACAAACACATAACAAACACAGAGTAAACACAGAACAAACACAGAGTAAACACAGAGTAAACACAACAAACACATAACAAACACAGAGTAAACACAGAACAAACACAGAGTAAACACAACAAACACATAACAAACACAGAGTAAACACATAACAAACACAGAACAAACACAGAGTAAACACATAACAAACACAGAGTAAACACAGAACAAACACAGAACAAACACAGAGTAAACACAACAAACACATAACAAACACAGAGTAAACACAGAACAAACACAGAACAAACACAGAGTAAACACAACAAACACATAACAAACACAGAGTAAACACAGAACAAACACAGAACAAACACAGAGTAAACACAACAAACACATAACAAACACAGAGTAAACACAAAAAACACATAACAAACACAGAGTAAACACAGAACAAACACAGAGTAAACACAACAAACACAGAACAAACACAGAGTAAACACAACAAACACATAACAAACACAGAGTAAACACAGAACAAACACAGAACAAACACAGAGTAAACACAACAAACACATAACAAACACAGAGTAAACACAAAAAACACATAACAAACACAGAGTAAACACAGAACAAACACAGAGTAAACACAACAAACACAGAACAAACACAGAGTAAACACAACAAACACATAACAAACACAGAGTAAACACAGAACAAACACAGAGTAAACACAACAAACACAGAACAAACACAGAGTAAACACAACAAACACATAACAAACACAGAGTAAACACAGAACAAACACAGAACAAACACAGAGTAAACACAACAAACACATAACAAACACAGAGTAAACACAAAAAACACATAACAAACACAGAGTAAACACAGAACAAACACAGAGTAAACACAACAAACACAGAACAAACACAGAGTAAACACAACAAACACATAACAAACACAGAGTAAACACAGAACAAACACAGAACAAACACAGAGTAAACACAACAAACACATAACAAACACAGAGTAAACACAGAACAAACACAGAGTAAACACAACAAACACCTAACAAACACAGAGTAAACACAGAACAAACACAGAGTAAACACAGAACAAACACAGAGTAAACACAGAACAAACACAGAGTAAACACATAACAAACACAGAACAAACACAGAGTAAACACATAACAAACACAGAGTAAACACAGAACAAACACAGAACAAACACAGCGTAAACACAACAAACACATAACAAACACAGAGTAAACACAGAACAAACACAGAGTAAACACAACAAACACATAACAAACACAGAGTAAACACATAACAAACACAGAGTAAACACACAACAAACACATAACAAACACAGAGTAAACACAGAACAAACACAGAGTAAACACAGAGTAAACACAACAAACACATAACAAACACAGAGTAAACACAGAACAAACACAGAGTAAACACAACAAACACATAACAAACACAGAGTAAACACATAACAAACACAGAACAAACACAGAGTAAACACATAACAAACACAGAGTAAACACAGAACAAACACAGAACAAACACAGAACAAACACAGAGTAAACACAACAAACACATAACAAACACAGAGTAAACACAGAACAAACACAGAACAAACACAGAGTAAACACAACAAACACATAACAAACACAGAGTAAACACAGAACAAACACAGAGTAAACACATAACAAACACAGAGTAAACACAGAACAAACACAGAACAAACACAGAGTAAACACAACAAACACAGAACAAACACAGAGTAAACACAAAAAACACATAACAAACACAGAGTAAACACAGAACAAACACAGAGTAAACACAACAAACACAGAACAAACACAGAGTAAACACAACAAACACATAACAAACACAGAGTAAACACAGAACAAACACAGAGTAAACACAACAAACACATAACAAACACAGAGTAAACATGGGCAGCAACACAAGCTGCACCGCTGCAGGACACAGTATTGTCTCTGTATTGTTTGAATGTCATATCAATCTATAGCCTTAAATGTACTGATCCATTTCGCTAGCTCACATCTTTATATATATATTATAAAAGTCTAGGCTATGTACGCAGCTCTCAGGAGACTGACACACCCAGCGCGTCACACAGCAGAGAGACAGTGTAAAGGCAGAGATAGTTAAAATCACAGAAACAGTTTTAAAAGCATAAGATCTCACAGGAAATCATTGTTCGTTATTGGTGATTATTGTGGGGAAACAGAAAACTAAATCACAATAATACACGTGTGGTGTTAGAATCACGGACAGGGTGGGTTCGCCGGATTGGGCCGGTTCCTGGTGCCATTGAAGTGGACGGGACGGCAGAGGTTGCTGATGTTTTCACAGGCCAGCGTGATGAAGTTCTGGGCAGGAATGACACTAGTGACATTACGCTTGTTGTCTGAGATGCTGCTCCACATGTTGTACACCATGAACCTGCTAGTGCTCACACACAGGTTCCCCTGGTTGTTCTGCAAGTATCTCCAGCCTGCTCCCCTGCAAACGTTGCTCATGACCCCCGGAGTCGAGTCGACCTATTATTGTTAACCCGATTTATATTGTGTAAGAAGCTCTTTGTCTTTCTTCTTTTAATGCATTCACTGCCAGATTAAAGCTTGTGCTTCTCATGATCTGTCTAACAAGATGTCACACTTCTTTTGAGAGTTCCCGTTAACCAAATCATCTGAATAGAAGAAAGTCAGTGTATTTGCAAAGCAGGCGTCTTAAAATAATCCTTTCCTTAAATGCAGTCGTGAACTAACTCAAGAAAATTTAACACACGGGAGCAGTGGCCAACTGTTGCTGGATTGAAACTGAAACGTTTTAATGAAAACTAAAGTGTGAGTTATTAAAGTCTCTGTGTGGGAATCTTTTACTGCAAGTGGTTTGTTTTCCAGGTGATTGTAACCAGTGGCGTAGGATTGATTTCCGAATTGGGGGGCAGAAGCAACAGCACAATATTATCAGACTTGTCCAATAATTCACACCCTAAGAAGGGACGTGCGTCTCTCAGCGTGTGGCTTGCAAGATCTTAAGAAATATATCTCTGTCAATGTCGATTTTGCAAGCTATTGAGAAATATGATTTTGATAAGATCAAGCTGTTTGGGTGGAGAAGTTGGAATATTTTGCACAGAGACCTCCCTGTGTAATTCAATAGAATTGCACCCAATTTATTTAATCAAATCATACCTTTCAGCACTTGACTGTACATTACCTCCCTCTACCCCTCTGTCTTCCTCTGCACCCCCACTCCCTACCTCTCTCTCTCTTGCCATTTTTCTCTTTAATTACTTGATGTAATGTTAATAATCAGGATGATTAGTGTTGTATTGGGCCTCAGTTTGTCTGTATAAATAATACAATTCATTTGAACTCTCAGATACTTTGTCTGCGTGCAATACTACTTTTGGCACCATATATTATTGGATATGCATTATTTTTATGGCACTATGCTGGTTAATATCAGGAAGAGTTTGTAATTGATGTAGTAATACTATAACCATATGCTTTTAGTATGCATCAGGAATAATCTGTAAAAGTAAGTAGGTTATTAGATTAAATATGACAGCAGTCCTCAGAAGCCCACCCTGCACCCTACCTCTCTTCAGAAATACTGTCCTGTCTCCCTCCCTCCCTTATTATTTTGTACAGTTCAGTATGCAGGGTTTCTATCGGGTGTTTATTACAATTTCCTATTGACTGACTGGGACCCATACCTCACTCCCATATACACTCACCTAAAGGATTATTAGGAACACCTGTTCAATTTCTCATTAATGCAATTATCTAACCAACCAATCACATGGCAGTTGCTTCAATGCATTTAGGGGTGTGGTCCTGGTCAAGACAATCTCCTGAACTCCAAACTGAATGTCTGAATGGGAAAGAAAGGTGATTTAAGCAATTTTGAGCGTGGCATGGTTGTTGGTGCCAGGCGGGCCGGTCTGAGTATTTCACAATCTGCTCAGTTACTGGGATTTTCACGCACAACCATTTCTAGGGTTTACAAAGAATGGCGTGAAAAGGGAAAATCATCCAGTATGCGGCAGTCCTGTGGGCGAAAATGCCTTGTTGATGCTAGAGGTCAGAGGAGAATGGGCCGACTGATTCAAGCTGATAGAAGAGCAACTTTGACTGAAATAACCACTCGTTACAACCGAGGTATGCAGCAAAGCATTTGTGAAGCCACAACACGTACAACCCTGAGGCGGATGGGCTACAACAGCAGAAGACCCCACCGGGTACCACTCATCTCCACTACACATAGGAAAAAGAGGCTACAATTTGCACAAGCTCACCAAAATTGGACAGTTGAAGACTGGAAAAATGTTGCCTGGTCTGATGAGTCTCGATTTCTGTTGAGACATTCAGATGGTAGAGTCAGAATTTGGCGTAAACAGAATGAGAACATGGATCCATCATGCCTTGTTACCACTGTGCAGGCTGGTGGTGGTGGTGTAATGGTGTGGGGGATGTTTTCTTGGCACACTTTAGGCCCCTTAGTGCCAATTGGGCATCGTTTAAATGCCACGGCCTACCTGAGCATTGTTTCTGACCATGTCCATCCCTTTATGGCCACCATGTACCCATCCTCTGATGGCTACTTCCAGCAGGATAATGCACCATGTCACAAAGGTCGAATCATTTCAAATTGGTTTCTTGAACATGACAATGAGTTCACTGTACTAAACTGGCCCCCACAGTCACCAGATCTCAACCCAATAGAGCATCTTTGGGATGTGGTGGAACGGGAGCTTCGTGCCCTGGATGTGCATCCCACAAATCTCCATCAACTGCAAGATGCTATCCTATCAATATGGGCCAACATTTCTAAAGAATGCTTTCAGCACCTTGTTGAATCAATGCCACGTAGAATTAAGGCAGTTCTGAAGGCGAAAGGGGGTCAAACACAGTATTGGTATGGTGTTCCTAATAATCCTTTAGGTGAGTGTAGCTAGATGGACTGGATAAGGCTGCCTATTATTGTTAACGCGATTTATATTGTGTAAGAAGCTCTTTATGTTTAATCTTTTAATGCATTCACTACCAGGTTAAAGCTCACTGACAGATACCGTGTGTGTGTGTGTGTCTGTGTGTGTGTGTCTGTGTGTGTGTATGTGTGTACAGGTTTTCAAGATTTATGGGGAGTTTTTTTAGGTTACAAACTGGTAATTACAAGGTTATTATGCTATAAATGTGACTTGTGGGGACTTTGTCTAGAGTCCCCATGAGTCAAATCGCTTAAAAACATAATAAATGATGTTTTATTGAGAATGTAAAAATGCAGAACGTTTTTTGTGAAGGTTAGGTTTAGGGTTAGGGTCAGGGTTAGCGTGTGTGTGTGTCAGTGTGTGTGTGTGTGTGTGTCAGAGAGAGACGTAATGATCTGTCTTACAAAATGTCACACTTCTTTTGAGAGTTCCTCTGTTTATCAAAACATCTGAAAAGAAGAAAGTCAGTGTATTTGCAAAGCAGGCGTCTTAAAATAATCCTTTCCTTAAATGCAGTCGTGAACTAACTCTAGCAACAAGAAAATGTAACACACGGGAGCAGTGGCCAACTGTCGCTGGATTGAAACTGAAACGTTTTAATAAAAACTAAAGTGCGAATTATTAAAGTCTCCGTGTGGGAATCTTTTACTGCAAGTGGTTTGTTTTCCGGGTGATTCCGGCTGATCCATTGGGGCACCTAACCTATCATGCACACATACTAATACATTTTAAAACAGCCAATGTTGTATTGACGTGTTTATTTATTCTGGTGTCTGAGCCCCCAGTCAGGGGCAGTGCTGTGCATGACCGAAAGGAGCTGCTGTGTCCTCGTCTCCATTTCTCTTAGTCTCAGTGGCTTGTCTACAGCGTTTCCAGGTCTTCTGTTGCCTTCATCATTAAGGGTTAATAGGATGTTGAACATGGCAGTATGTAAGGTTGTATAAAGGGCTTTGAGCATGCCGTGGCGTTTGGAGACACACTGGTTCATCCCAGTGATGTTTTGGAGGGAGAGGGAGAGGTGGCACCCAGTTCCCTCCGTGCGCAGTCTCAGATCAGGACCCCAGGACACCACATCGGACAGGTAAGTGTAACATTTATTTTTACACCAATACTCTGACCGAAGGCTGCACCCAGGCACACGATTTGAAAGGGGGATAAAAAATACAACCTAAGTCAAACTGCTTAAATAAAAGCTTGGGTGATAAAAATATCTAAAAATCCCTAATAAGGAGGACCAAGTGTCTTTTCCCCACAGGTTGAGCAGCACATCACCGCCACACTCCATTACTACCGTCCAAAATTATTGCACTGTAGGGTTTCAACCTCCAATTATTCTGTCCTTCCAGGTACCCAGGAACAGCTCCTGATCACCCGAGGACAGCACCAGCTGCAAGCACATTTAGTGTTTTTCTTTAATCCGTTGAAAGAAAATACAAAAATGATATGAAACTGAACATATTCTTTATAACTTATAACCTAAAAGCACTGTAGTGACAATATTGAAAACAGGCTCATCAATCCTGGAAGCGCAGCGCCAGAGCACAAAGCCTGTGGCCGGAGACAGGACACAATCACTCTGAGGATGGAGACAGGACACGGTCACTCTGAGGCCAGAGACAGGACACGATCACTCTGAGGACGGAGAGAGGACACAGTCAGTCTGAGGCCGGAGACAGGACACGATCACTCTGAGGACGGAGAGAGGACACGATCACTCTGAGGCCAGAGACAGGACACGATCACTCTGAGGCCAGAGACAGGACACGATCACTCTGAGGCCAGAGACAGGACACGATCACTCTGAGGATTGAGACAGGACACGATCACTCTGAGGCCAGAGAGGGGACACGGTCACTCTGTATCCCATAACTCTCTGTACAGTGGAAGTGGAAGTGGAGTTGAACTTGAACGAGTCAGTTTTGTGGTTAAGAATATAATTGGATTGCTGTATTTATTTTACAGTTCATAAAACAGCGCAGGCTTTAAGGTCCGATAAAGATAGACGCGTCTTTGTGAAGGAAGGCAGAATAAAACCCGGCTGGACGGTTCTAATAAAGACAGGAAATTAACAGGGCAGTTTCAGGTGTCCTGGAATGAGGTACATAAATGGCTGACCGGTATCATCGTGACTCACACATTATACTGCTGGTCATGTTTGCTTGTCAACCAAAAAATCTATTTGGACAAGTGATGGAATTGTGACTGGAAAAGTCTGTCATGAAGTGCCGCTTTGCACAGCTCATCACAGGAGCACATGACTGAGGAATGAGGTTCCCCCTCAGCCAAGACAGCCGAGTCCCTGACCTCCTTCCAGCGATTATCAATATTGGGGGGGATTTCATATCCCAAACAAGACCCTCTTAATATTAATATACACTCACCTAAAGGATTATTAGGAACACCATACTAATACTGTGTTTGACCCCCTTTCGCCTTCAGAACTGCCTTCATTCTACGTGGCATTGATTCAACAAGGTGCTGAAAGCATTCTTTAGAAATGTTGGCCCATATTGATAGGATAGCATCTTGCAGTTGATGGAGATTTGTGGGATGCACATCCAGGGCACGAAGCTCCCGTTCCACCACATCCCAAAGATGCTCTATTGGGTTGAGATCTGGTGACTGTGGGGGCCAGTTTAGTACAGTGAACTCATTGTCATGTTCAAGAAACCAATTTGAAATGATTCGACCTTTGTGACATGGTGCATTATCCTGCTGGAAGTAGCCATCAGAGGATGGGTACATGGTGGTCATAAAGGGATGGACATGGTCAGAAACAATGCTCAGGTAGGCCGTGGCATTTAAACGATGCCCAATTGGCACTAAGGGGCCTAAAGTGTGCCAAGAAAACATCCCCCACACCATTACACCACCACCACCAGCCTGCACAGTGGTAACAAGGCATGATGGATCCATGTTCTCATTCTGTTTACGCCAAATTCTGACTCAATTCTGAATGTCTCAACAGAAATCGAGACTCATCAGACCAGGCAACATTTTTCCAGTCTTCAACTGTCCAATTTTGGTGAGCTTGTGCAAATTGTAGCCTCTTTTTCCTATTTGTAATGGAGATGAGTGGTACCCGGTGGGGTCTTCTGCTGTTGTAGCCCATCCGCCTCAGGGTTGTACGTGTTGTGGCTTCACAAATGCTTTGCTGCATACCTCGGTTGTAACGAGTGGTTATTTCAGTCAAAGTTGCTCTTCTATCAGCTTGAATCAGTCGGCCCATTCTCCTCTGACCTCTAGCATCAACAAGGCATTTTCGCCCACAGGACTGCCGCATACTGGATGTTTTTCCCTTTTCACACCATTCTTTGTAAACCCTAGAAATGGTTGTGCGTGAAAATCCCAGTAACTGAGCAGATTGTGAAATACTCAGACCGGCCCGCCTGGCACCAACAACCATGCCACGCTCAAAATTGCTTAAATCACCTTTCTTTCCCATTCAGACATTCAGTTTGGAGTTCAGGAGATTGTCTTGACCAGGACCACACCCCTAAATGCATTGAAGCAACTGCCATGTGATTGGATGGTTAGATAATTGCATTAATGAGAAATTGAACAGGTGTTCCTAATAATCCTTTAGGTGAGTGTAGAATGCAAAAATGCCAACCCTTGTGCCAAATCAATTTATAAATCAAAAATAAACATTGTGCACAAAGAGAGCTTGACTCACATTAAGTGCACTCTTATATTGTACTGAGCCCACAGTAATGAGTTTATTATATACTGTATGTCAGGGAGTTCATTCTAATACAGTGGCATGCTATAACCCCACCCCCTTTTGTTTTGAATCACTGTATTGCAACGTTGCATTGTGTACTGTACATATTATGGATACAAAACTTTAACAGTCCTAAGTTACTCACGAGAGACATCAATAGTTTTATTTTGACTATTTTGCAATGTGCATATTATACAAATGTAGAAAGTCACAAAATCTGATCATGTTTTTGAGCAGACTTCGTTTGACATCCAAGATTGCTGTCCAGTACTTGTCCCACCTAAACCTAAACCTACGCCTATACTCAAGACTCATCTTTTCAGACTGTACCTGTAATTTAGTAGTTTATTCTCCTGTAAATATATTCTAGAATTAACTTTATAAATTATATCTTGGTTTTAATGTGGCGAGTCGGCTGGACAACACATTAAATGCAATTAACCTGCAGTTTTTTTATGTTTTGCTTTTTCCTGATATCTGATGACCTGTCAAAGTCACCAGCCACCACTGCTCATAAGGCAGTGCAATAAACCGGCAATCAAAGCTACAAGGTGACCATGTCCATCAATGTGCTTTTTCTTCACCACCTCAATTGCAGAGCCCGTCCCGTCCGCTCCGGCTGTCCATCGCCAGCTCTCATTGACATCCATACGGCTCATTAGACAGTGCTCTGGTGTCTGGCTGTATAATCCGCACAACAGCGCCCCTTGCTGCACAGAACGCTTCCTTGACCATGCAGTGTTTTTGATCAGCAATAGCCAGTCTATACAGTCCACTGGCTCTCAATGCTGGTCCTGGGGACCCCGTGCCCTGGTGGTTTTTGTCCCACCGAGCTCTCAATGACTTACTTAAACCCTCAATTGAACCAATTTGCTTTGTTTGACTTTTTAAATTGTGTGTCTTATAAAAAGTTGGAGATTTCAATTTCCACAGTTTCATACTTAACATGAACTCCGCAACTGTTTAAAATAATGTAAGATCTCATATTAGGCAAATGATTAGTTAAATTAGCTTCAGTTAAGTACCTTACTAGTAATGAAGTAATTGAGGGCTCAGCTAGAACAAGAAGCAGCAGAGCAGGGGTCCCCAGGGCCAGCATTGAGGACCACTGAGAGTCTGTCTCTCAGGTCAGGGGCGCAGCTGAAGGCAATCAGTCTAGCAATGTGGTTTAGTCCAGCTGGGAATGTACATTCTGGGACTTCACTCAGCAAAGCAAGTAAGTGAAACACACGTACTAACAATAAAGCATAATTAAACAATCAATATAATTTCCATGAAATGTTCACACTTTGTTGAAATAATTGTGAGGTTGCATGATTGTTGATTGGATATAGAAGGATGGTGCTAATGATTCATTTATATCAGATGTATTGCAGAGATTTGCCCACCCTTTTATCACGATGCTCTGAGGAACATAAGTCAAAACGCATAAGCATCATTGTAAATTAAGTATGTCTTATCGGTGAATTGGGCCTGTTTTTAGACAGGATCTGCTGTCCATCCTTCCTTGAATGTTTTTCCATTAGAGGACAATGTTTCATATATATACAGCTCTGGACAAAATTAAGAGACCACTTAACATTGATTTCTGAACTTTGAATTTTTTCCAGAGATGTATATCCCACGTGTTTGTGTACTTTAACATGAATTTTTCATAAACTCACACCTGAGCTTGAACCTCCTGCTATCTGTCCCACTCAAAGATTCGGGTACAGACTTTTACTGACGCAAATTTTAAGGCTTTGCAAGCTTATATACAGTAGTTAGGAATTAAAATGTTGATTATTTTCCTGACCATGAATTGTATATTTTTATTCATACATTATTCCCCAGTGATCTTGTGAACAGAGTAGCACTGACTGTATTATTGCTGACCGTCTGTAGCAGACCCTCTGTGTCCACTCTAGTGACCACCCCTGCCCCCACACACACCCCCAGGCCCTGTGTGCTATACAGCCCAGTCCTCTGTCACACAACACTCTCCCACAACACCAGCTGCTCTGCAAAATACTTTATTTTATATATTTTATACTTTCTGCGATGCAGGACAGAGACAGTGGAGGGGTGTCAGAGTGAGAGACGCAGCTCTCAGGAGACTGACACACCCAGCGCGTCACACAGCAGAGAGACAGTGTAAAGGCAGAGATAGTTAAAATCACAGATACAGTTTTAAAATCATAAGATCTCACAGGAAATCATCGATCATTATTGCTGGTTATTGTGGGGAAACAGAAAACTAAATCACAATAATACACGTGTGATGTTAGAATCACTGGCAGCGTCCGTTCGCTGCATTGGGCCGGTTGTTGGTGGTCTGGAAGTGGTCGGGCCGGCAGAGGTTGTCGATGTTGTCGCAGGCCAGCGTGATGAAGCTCTGGGTACGACTGACTCTAGTGACACTACACCTCCTGCGTATGTTGCTGCTCTGCACGCTGTACACTGTGAACATGTTAGCGCTCACACACAGGTTCCCCTGGTTGTTCTGCGAGAATCTCCTGCCTCCTGCCCTGCAAACGTTGTCGACGTTCGCCCGAGACGAGTCAATGAAGGTCTGGGTTGGGACTCGGCCACAGAGTCCCCTGGAAATTAAGAAGCTTCTCCATCGCTGTATGTTGTTGCTCTTGGGGATGCCTGACGGTACGTGCCTGGTGAGGAATGTATTGTATCGACCTATAGGTACTCGATTGACGCAGGGCTGGCTCTGGCCGGGGCCGATCAACAGCACAGCCAACACACACAGCACTGACATCAACATCTTCACCTGGGGAGACAAGACAGAGAGAGAGGAAGGGAGAGAGAGAGAGGGAAGGAGAGATGAGAGAGACGATTACTGCGCCTGTGAAGTGTGCTTTAACAAGCTCAGAGAGGAAGAGAGGGAAACAGAAAGCCATACAGAGAGAGAGAGACAGAATGACAGACAGAGAGAGAGAAATCCATGTTCTAACAGAGATTAAATACATGCTCTAATGGAGACACTTGACCTGGACAGAAACGCAGAGAGAGTTCGCTGGCGGTGGGTCTGGTCTGAAGCGGTCGAGTGTGAGTGCAGCACTGAGGGTCTGTGTGCTTATATACTGCCCCTCTGAGCTCACACTGCCAGTAAGGACTGAGTGTGAATTTCACAACTCAAAACACTCTCTCTCTTAGAGTCTCATTTTGTCTGAGGTTTGGCCAGTATGCTGTGGGGTTTTTGTTTTGCCTTTATAGTTTCGAGAAAATTGAGCATAATTTCAGGAAATGTGTGTAAATGGCTGTGAAAAACTGTACTATTGTTGAGTCTTAGTGATTGGAGTTTGGTATATTGAATGGCAGTGTTTTCTACCTGCACTGGAAGCGTCGCTGGTGCAGGTTTACGAAGAGACCTGAGTGTTGGCTTTAGCAAAGAAGGTTTATGAGTGAATAACGCTGATAGTTTTGATGAAATAGTCTTTCTTTTGGTACTTATGGTTTGCGATATTGTGTTCATTGATCCAGTTTTACCTAATTGTGAGAAACTGTAATATGTTCCCTGGGAGGGGATGCGTGTCTGTCAGTGTCTGCATGGCAAGATTTAAGAGATATGTGTCTGTCGAGGTCTAGTTTGCAAGATATTTAGAAATGTGTTTTTGATAAGATCAAGCCGTGTGGGTAGAGGAGTCAGAATATTTTACATGTAGACCCTTTGGTCAACGCAGAGAGAAACAGAAACGGGAAGGAAAGTTGAGCCTGTTCTTTCTGTAGTGCCTGACCCAGAGGAGTCAGTAAGACTGTTTCATTTGCAGGGACTGAGTGCTCCTCCTTGGGCTTCGGGGTTTCGGGGGGAATATTTGTATCCTGCCTTCACTAGTGACCTTGGCCTACATCTTGCAAATTAGAGATATAGATTTAGAGATAGTTATAGAGACAGAGATGTAGTGATAGATAGATAGACATAGTGGTAGAGTCAGCAGTGTATAAACAATTATTTGATTTCAATAAAAATCTTTAAATTACACCAATTGTCCAGTTGCATAATCATGTCCCTCCAACACATTTGCACATTTGCGACACAATCACTATTCTTGTTTACACTTCCCAAAATATAGTCTTCTTTTGTCCTGTGTTATATAAACCATCACTTTCCCAATTGCACAAGCATAGCCTGATAAACACAATGTAGGCTTATTATATCTGCATCACTTGGATCATTACACAACTACATCCCCAGATAAACTCAAGTCTCATGCATTGAGAGACTGCCTCACCCAATCCCAACTCCCCCCCTCTATTTGCTACCAAAATATATACAAATAAAAAAAATGTGACAAATACATATAAATGCATTTCAAATACTTTCCCATATGACATATGTTGATTTATTAGATGTATTATCATTAATTCGGCAGATTAGTATAATTATTGAAAAGTATTTAAGTGCATTTCAAATATTAGTGAAGCTTACCCATGATTTAAATACAACTGCAGATACTTGTTTTTCAGAATATAAAAAGTAAAATGCAAATGGTGAAGGGGATTGCATTTAAATGCAAGTGCAGTTGTATTTGACCCTATGTCGGTATCAGAGTAATAACGTTTTAGGTTTGATAAATTGTGTTCATTTAATTAAAGACAACTAAAAATGAATAACCAATTTAACTTGTGTTTTGATAGTATACTGCTTCTTTTTAATGATTATCGTTCACATGCTGTCTTTGTGAAATAATTCCATGTTTCCACCAGGTCCTCAGGTGGCAACATACAAATGTTAGAAAATAATTCAGATATGAAATGTATAGCCTGTCCCCCCAATTTAGTTAACCTGACAAGTCTAAACATGTCCCCACATAGTAGGACGAGAGTATAAAATGTTGCTATACAAGAATAAAAATAAATGTACATGTTTAATTTGTGAAAATTACCCAAATTGTAACTAGTGAAAATAGCAGACATTACTCTGATGGTTTCTTTAAGTAGCTGTTCAGTGTTTTGAATGTTGTACATTTATTTTCTTCACCAGTGCAGCGCAGAGTTAAGCTTTTCCTTTTTATTTCAATGTATCTAGGTGCTGGAGTCAGTGGTGGCCTGTAGCTCCAGCCCAGTTCTTACACAACAGCCAGGACCTGGTGGACATTTTTGATGTTAGGAAATTAAAATAAACTGTTGGAAAATACTTAGTTTTTTATCCAATTAGTACAGTATGTATTTATTCAAATATGATCTCATTTTAGAAGTGATGTTCTCCACCCAGGTACTTGTTTTAACCATGTCTGACTGCATTGTTGAAGATTTCACCCAAGTGTTTTAAATGTTTTAACGTTTAATGTGTTAAAATGTGTAGCACAAGAGTATAGGAAGTAGGGATTCATGTAATTATCGATGGTTATATTATAAAATAGTAAGGATTTCTATTTCAATGTTCTGCATAAGTGTTCAGCATTTTCTAAGGTGCTTTAAACTGTTCATAATTTGTAACTTGACATTGACCCCCATTTGATCTGTTTTAGAAGAGAAGGAATGAAAGTAGCTTATTGGAAACGATACATTTGTGTTCAGAGGACAGTGACCCTAAGTCTATGCTTTATCTGCTTCAGTATTTTAGTTTGTAAACTTCTACAGTAGATCAGCCTTATTGTTCTGTTTAGTGAGGAATAAACTGGTTGTGATATATGTGGTATACATTTGACTGTATTTATTTTTCAGCTGAAAAATTTGAGAGGATTCTCAATGGCCTATAGAAATGTTCCTCACTTCCAAGACAGACACAATCCAGCATGTTTTATAGATCTTCTTTTATCTCCTCAATAACAGAAGGCCTGGGGAAAGAGCTGAAATAGTTCAAATGAACAAACTGGGTAATTAAGAGGTTAGTATTTGTGTCCCACAGAACCGGAGGTAAAGGACACTGGCCTGTTGTTTCTGAAAAACAGTGCATTAAACAGTAGCCCGTGGTACTATCATCAACTCTTACTTGAACATTTGTTTATTAATATGGGAATGTTAACACAAATTGCATCATAAACTAATTGGGTGTTAAGGTAGCCTAGCTCTTGCAGCCCTCATTGTGTGGCATTAATGCCATTTTCAAATGTTAAAACGGACTTTCAAGATATATTTTGTACATCCTAACTCACATTTGTTAATCTGTTTCTTTATTATACAGTTTTAATTTTGAGGACAAACTGTTCCTTAATTAATAACCTGAAGTGCAGTATGTCTTGTAGTAAATACCAAAACAAAGTAGGATCCAAGTCATCAGTGGTGCACAACTAAGGCCCTCAAAATCCATTCTAGTTCTGATCTTTGTCCAAGTAGGTCTCACATTAATTAATTGCATTTGATTGGTTCAATTAACTAATTGAAGACCTGCTGGAGCAAAGATCTGAGCTGGAATGGATCTCAAGCCAAGGGACGGTGTTGTGCACTGCTGGTCTACATAATTTTCACATTGTTTAGAGCAGTGGTCTCAAACTCAATTCCTGGAGGGCCGTGTGTATGCTGGTTTTCGATGCAACAGACTTAATTGGTCTAATTGTTTAATTTGCTAGATGCATTTAAACACTTATCCAGGCCCTCTGATATTTTATAAGCAACTGTACCTTGAATCAAATGCACCTTTAGACCATCAACTGTAAAATACCTAAATATATTTTTTAAATATGTCAAATTGAAAAAAAAATGACAAATTAAGTAATTGAGAACTCGGTTGGATCGAAAACCAGCATACACACGGCCCTCCAGGAACTGAGTTTAAGACCCCTGGTTTCGAGAATGTTTTTGTTGTTGTTGATATTATTAGTAGTATAAAAATAAAAGTTTGTCCCACACAAGTGTGTGTGTGTGGTGCAGTGCAGGAGTGAGGGAAATGGTGAGAAATTAAAATGAAGACAAAAAACATTGGCCTATAACTGGTAGTGATATTTTACAGCAACACACAAACTAAAGCCTTTAGTTTAGGTTTCTTTTTCTGCTCTCTCCTGCACTACACTTCTTTTCATGTTAAACTCTTCTATATTGTAGTGAAATGGTCACTAGTGAAGGCAGGATACAAATATTCCCCCCGAAACCCCGAAGCCCAAGGAGGAGCACTCAGACCCTGCAAATGAAACAGTCTTACCAACTCCTCTGGGTCAGGCACTACAGAAAGAACAGGCTCAACTTTCCTTCCCATTTCCAAACCATCTGCTCATTATAGACAACATGGTTCTCATCCTCTACTCACACGGCTTGATCTTATCAAAAACACATTTCTAAATATCTTGCAAATTAGACCTTGCCAGACACATATCTCTTAAGATCTTGCCATGCAGACACTGACAGACACGCATCCCCTCCTAGGGAACATATTACAGTTTCTCACAATCATTTGCACGCTAGAACACAATAACGCAATCCTTTAGTTTAGTTTAAAATAAAGTCTATTTCAACAAAACTATCAGCATTAATTCACCTGTTTTCACAAAAAATTCAGATTCATTAAACCTTCTTTACTAAAGCCAACACTCAGTTCTCTTCATAAAGCTCAACCTGCACCAGAGATAATAATAATAATAATAATAATAATAATAATAATAATAATAATAATAATAATAATAATAATAATAATTGTAAGCACAAAAAAAAGCCTCACACTATAGTGGCCAAACCTCTGGCAATATGAGACATTCTATTCAAAAACATGATTTATTCCAATCCAAATGCTCATTCAAATGTCACACAAAAGCCATCAAATAAACAGACCCTACTGAATACCCACAGCTGAGATCAATGAGAAACACTATCATAAAACATGCTTTCTCTGTATTTCCAGAATACATCTTGCACTTTGCAACAGCGTGTTACTGTACTGTGTGTCAATTGTGTTAGAGAGTGTGCAGACAACACACAAAAAACATAATTTGATAGCAGGCAATAAAAGTTGTGGAAACAAAAGTAGCCCAAGTAAAAATACTTGAACTAAAGTAAGAGAATATAAACTCATTGTAGGTAATGAAAGAAAACACAATAGTTCATTCGGCCTCAGCATCCTATCTTTCTCATGCATGTTTTCCCTGCGCAGACAATGGGGTAAAAACCCCTGATGTGTCTTATCTACCCCTGGCAGGACTCCATAGCTCTGTCCCCACAAGCCTGGAGACGGTTTTCCCGTTCATAGGGATTTCTGTCATAGACCTTCCACTGCCATGCTGAGAAAAACTCCTCTATGTGGTACATGTTCTAATGGACACATAATGAGATTATAGTCTCTTACTTTAGTGTAAGTATTTTTACTTGGGCTACATTTGTTTCCCCAACTTTTCTTGTCTGCTGTCAAATTCTGAAAATAAAATAAAATGTAGGAAATTCAGTTTTGTGTGTGTTGTGTGTTCACTCGAGCCCACTGTCTAACACAATTGACACACAATACAGTAACACACTGTTGCAAAGTGCAAGATTTATTCTGGAAATACAGAGGAAGCATGTTTTATGATCTCAGCTGTGTGAAATGGGTATTCGGTAGGGTCTGTTTATTTGAAGGCTTTTGAGTGACATTTAAAGGCGCATTTAGATGGAACAGAATATGTTTTTGAATAGAGTCTCATTTTGTCTGAGGTTTGGCCAGTATGGTCTGGGGTTTTTGTGTTGCGTTTACAGTTTTGAGAAAATGTAGTATAATTTCAGGAAATGTGTGTAAAGGGTTGTGAAAAACTGTAATAGTGTTGAGTCTTAGTGACTGGAGTTTGGTATATTGAATGGCAGTGGTTTCTACCTGCACTGAAAAAAATGAATTGTAGGTCAAGCAAATTACACATATTTAATATACTTAAATATAATTTTAAACTTTGTTTTTGTTGCTTTTAATTAAAAATAGTCAAACTTCAATTGTGACTTGTTGAAATGTAAGAGTAGGATGGAAGAAACAGATTAAACACTGTTGGTTGTCGTTGTATCAGTTACAGACCAGAGCAGACAAGGTAACTCAGGGGACTCAGGGGACTTTCCAGCCCCTTCACTGGCACAGTTTCATGGCAATTCTGGTTTCATCCCAGTGCCAGACGCGGGCAGGAGAGAGGCTCTGAGTCTCCAGGACCTCTTTATACAGGTTTACTAGCAGGGGTCAGGGCTGTCCCTTGTGCTTCTGTAATGCATTGATAATGGGAAGAGACGCCAGAGAGCCGGCCTTTGTCCAGCAATCTGACAGCAGCATTGACTCTTCAATGGTGGCTTTAGCTCCAACACAGCCCAGCAGCCCTGTGGACGTCTGGACATGCATGTACAAGGACTGTACATTTTGTTCTTTCATTTTATTAATGTAATTATTTTCTCTTTGCTATATCTGTAAATGCTTTGGCAACACTTGTGTAAACTTGTCATGTCAATAACGCTTGTTTTGAATTTGAGTGTGTCTGTATGTATGTGTGTGTGTGTGTGAGTGAGAGTGTGTGTGAGTGAGTGTTAGAGAGAGAGAGGGTCAGTATGTGTGATAGAGATTGTGTTGAGTTGTGAAATTCACACTCAGTCCTTACTGGCAGTGTGAGCTCAGAGGGGCAGTATATAAGCACACAGACCCTCAGTGCGGCACTCACACTCGACCGCTTCAGACCAGACCCACCGCCAGCGAACTCTCTCTGCGTTTCTGTCCAGGTCAAGTGTCTCCATTAGAGCATGTATTTAATCTCTGTTAGAACATGGATTTCTCTCTCTCTGTCTGTCATTCTGTCTCTCTCTCTCTGTATGGCTTTCCATTTCTTAGTCTCTGAGTTTATTCAAGGCATAGTAACCTTCTCTCTCCCCATCTCTCCTTCCCTCTCTCTCTGTCTTGTACCCCCAGGTGAAGATGTTGATGTCAGTGCTGTGTGTGTTGGCTGTGCTGGCGATCGGCCCCGGCCAGAGCCAACCCTGCGTCAGCCGAGTACATATAGGTCGATACAATACATTCATCAAGAGGCACGTACCACCGGGCTTCCCCAGGAACAAAGACAAAGAGCATTGGAGACGCTTCTTAAGTTCCAGGGGACTCTGTGGCCGAGTCCCAACCCAGACCTTCATTGACTCGTCTCGGGCGAACGTCGACAACGTTTGCAGGGCAGGAGGCAGGAGATTCTCGCAGAACAACCAGGGGAACCTGTGTGTGAGCGCTAACATGTTCACAGTGTACAGCGTGCAGAGCAGCAACATACGCAGGAGGTGTAGTGTCACTAGAGTCAGTCGTACCCAGAGCTTCATCACGCTGGCCTGCGACAACATCGACAACCTCTGCCGGCCCGACCACTTCCAGACCACCAACAACCGGCCCAATGCAGCGAACGGACGCTGCCAGTGATTCTAACATCATGCATGTGTATTATTGTGATTTAGTTTTCTGTTTCCCCACAATAACCAGCAATAATGATCTATGATTTCCTGTGAGATCTTATGATTTTAAAACTGTATCTGTGGTTTCAACTATCTCTGCCTTTACACTGTCTCTCTGCTGTGTGACGCGCTGGGTGTGTCAGTCTCCTGAGAGCTGCGTCTCTCACTCTGACACCCCCCGCTGTCTCTGTCCTGCATCGCAGAAAGTATAAAATATATAAAATAAAGTATTTTGCAGAGCAGCTGGTGTTGTGGGAGAGTGTTGTGTGACAGAGGACTGGGCTGTATAGCACACAGGGCCTGGGGGGGGCACTAGAGTGGACACAGAGGGTCTGCTACAGACGGTCAGCAATAATACAGTCAGTGCTACTCTGTTCACAAGATCACTGGGGAATAATGTATGAATAAAAATATACAATTCATGGTCAGGAAAATAATCAACATTTTAATTCCTAACTACTGTATAAAAGCTTGCAAAGCCTTAAAATTTGCGTCAGTAAAAGTCTGTACCCGAATCTTTGAGTGGGACAGATAGCAGGAGGTTCAAGCTCAGGTGTGAGTTTATGAAAAATTCATGTTAAAGTACACAAACACGTGGGATATACATCTCTGGAAAAAATTAAAAGTTCAGAAATCAATGTTAAGTGGTCTCTTAATTTTGTCCAGAGATGTATATATATGAAACAGATTGTCCTCTAATGGAAAACCATTCAAGGAAGGATGGACAGCAGCTCCCGGCTAAAAACAGGCCACATTCACCGATGTCACAAAAAAATACTTAACTTATATTAGAAAAACATCATGATGCTTACGCATTTCGCACCAGGGCACGGGGTCCCCAGGACCAGCACTGAGAGCCAGTGGACTGTATAGACTGGCTATTGCTGTTCAAACAGTGAACGGTGATGAGTGTGGTGGTGATGCGCTGCTCAAACTGGGGGGAAAAGAGTCTTCATTGTGCAGCTGTTTCATGATGTATATGGGGGGAATTCTTATAGTCAATTTTACTAGCTTTACGTAGGATCTTTTCTGATGCTCTCCTTAGGGATTTGGGGTATTTTTGTCGTCCAAGCTTTTATTTAAGCAATTTTAAGAAGGTTTATTGTTTTATCCCCCTTTCGAATCGTGTGCCTGGGTGCAGCCTTCGGTCAGAGTATTGGTGTAAAAATAAATGTTACACTTACCTGTCTGTTGTGGTGTCCTGGGGTCCTGATCTGTGACTGCGCATGGATGTATGAGAGTGAGCATCTCATGCGATAATATTTAAAATTTAAAATGGTCTGCTTAGTTGTTTGTTTTGTTGTTTTTTTATTTTACTAGTCAAGAACAATGTGCTTTTGAAGCCTACTTCAAACATCAGTCCGATCTTTTAATTGGTTTTTCATGGATTTAGCATTTTATTTTCCTTGGATCAGACTGTCTAAAGCTAACGTTACATCAATTCTCATATCCACAATTGCACTTGGAACTACCGAGGGAAGGGCCGATTGCTTCTGCTCTTCTTCCCATACTTGGCCTGGTGTGGGTGAGTGACACCGTGCTGCTGTTCTTGTTTGTTGTGGTGTTCTCCACCTGGAGGGTCTGCTTACTGCCGGCCCGACGGAGAGACGGATTCCCACAAACCGTGCACCCTGCTGGAGTATCTACTCTACTGCCTGCAGGTACATGCAGATACACAGACTGCTGCACAGTTACCTCGTAGCCAATGAGATTATTATTGACAAGAACCATATCATGTGCCTCACTGAGACCTGGCAAACAACTTTTATGATCTCAATCAATCAATCCCGCCTGGTTACTCATATTGGTCAACCTCACTCTACTGGGCGAGGCGGCGGTGTTGCTGTTCTGTACCGGGATAATGTTAAAGTTAAACCTATCCGTTTACCTCAGCACACTTCTTTTGAACATCTGGCTGTTAAACTCCTGGGTTCTCAACCACTAATCATTTTAACAATCTAAAGACCACATAAGCCATCTGATCTGTTGATTATTGACTTCTGTCTGTGCCATGTCCCCCAATGTACTCCTTGTAGGTGATTTTAACATGCAAATCGATGAAACTGAAAAATGTAGATTTGCTGCTGATTTTATATTTTTACTGGATAAGCCTGACATCACTCAAAAATGTCTATGGGTTGCGATGCCTCGTTGACCCTCCATGGTGAGGTGCCTCTGGGGTGGGTTGGGCCTCATAAGCCTTACATGGTGGGGATGAGGTGCCTCGTTGGACCCCCAGAAGTGGCTGTTGCTGGAAGACAAAAAGACACTTGTGCTCAGACTAACCCTTGTCAGTGCATGATGAACAGTTAGGACTTCTGTCTTTTCAGAATTAAGCATAAGAAAATGTCCTCCATGTTTTAATCTCGGACAGACAGCAGATTAGTTTTTTCTAGGTCTATGGTATTGTTAGTGCTGGGGTAAAATTGCCACTGTATAACTCTTAGGAAATATAAGAAACTTTCCAGTAAGTTTCTAGTTAAAACTTGCTCATATTATGTTTTCTCTGCTCAGACTTATCTACCCAACAGATGGAAACAATTTCTGCTGCTGTGGCAGTCCTTTAGGTAGGGAACTGAAACTATCTATGAAATGTTTTTCTCAGTAAAGTGTGTACTGTGACCTTGATACCAGTGCCTCCATGTCTGGACTAATTACAATGAATACCTTATGAAATATTGTTTGCTGTGCTGTGTACTGTGTCATTGATATCAACTCCTCCATGCTTGAACTAATTACAAAGAATACGTTGTTAAACATTGTTTCCCATGTCTCGGAACTGCTTCAGGACATGTGCCAAGAAAATATCATCCAGGTTCGGGATGGCCCGGAAACTCATGCAAATTTACACTTGTAAATGTATAAAAGGCTGTGTGAAACTTACAATAAACTGAAGAGAAACAAACTGTCTTTGTGTCAGTGGCTTTCCTTCCCGAGCTCATCTCCTGCTGAGAGTCTCTGGAAGCGCTGACTGGGGTGCCTGATTCACTGGGATCTGAAGGGTTGCTTCAACTGAAGTGTTGTACCTTAACAGTTGGGATTTACTGACAAATATAATTGTGTGTCGTCTGCGAAACCGTGAAAGTTAGTATTATGTTGTCGAATTATATCAACTAAAGCATGTATAATTAAAAAAGTATAGGTCTGAGGACTGAGCCTTGTGGGACTCCGTACTTAACCTCAGTTAAATTTGAGTGGTTCTCGTTAATCTGTGCATATTGGAGTCTGTTTGACAGATATGATTTAAACCAGAAAAGAACATCGAGAGATAGGCCAACATGGTTTTCTAAGCGGTGTAACAAGACTTTGTGGTCGATTGTATCAAAAGTCAAAATAATAACACTTGGCGTGCCCTAAGTCGGAGGACTGAAACACGTCATTCAATACTTTTAACAGGGCCGTTTCTGTACTATGGCCGGAGCGGAAGCCTGATTGGAATTTTTCTTGAAGATGATTATCAGTTAAAAAAGCTTACAATTGGTTTGCAACTAATTTCTCTAGAACTTTAGAAAGGAAGGGAAGGTTTGAGATAGGTCGATAGTGTTTTAATAGGTTAGGGTCGGCACTGGGTTTCTTAAGAAGTGGTTTAATTACAGCTATTTTAAATGATTCGGGAACAGATCCTGGGAATAAAGAGGCATTAATAATATTGAGTATTAGGGAAATAATTAATTTCAGAGATTGTTTTAGCAGTTTAGTGGGTATAGGGTCTAGTGTGCAGATTGTAGTTTTCATTTTAGTAATTACAGAGACCAATTCCTGGTGATTTACTGCGTTAAATGAGTCCAAGGTAGGCAGGGGCTGTGAAGGAGTAAATGTGTCGACTGTAGTATCTGTGTATGTTCCCAGTTCTATCTATTTTCTAATGCCATTAATTTTGCTATTGAAATATAAGCAACACATAACTACCTATCTCTGATCACAACGCTGTCATGTTCGAAGTCTCTGTCCACCTTCTTAAACATAATGTCCAACACACCATTTCCTTTAGAAACATAAAAAACATCAACCCCACTGATCTTATCAATCTGATTCAGACTTACCCCAGTCCTGACTCCAAGTCTATTCATAATCTCATTGTGCACTACAATGACTGCCTTTCCTCTTCCCTGAATACCCTCGCTCCCTTTAAAACCCTCTCTGTCTCTTTCACTCACACTGCTCCCTGGTACACCCCACAATTACGCCAGTTAAAAACTATTGGATGGCATCTAGAACGCCTGTGCAAGAGGACTGGCCTGGTAATTCACTCCCAAACATACACAGATCACCTGTTGATTTACAAGAATGCTCTCTCTGCTATCATCAATTCTGTTAAAAATAACTAAAAAGTCCTCTTCACCACAGTAAAATGTTTACTTCAGCCACCCGATAACTTCCCCTTCTGACCACTCCCCTGAACAGTCTGGTTTTCACTTTAACCACAGCACTGAAACAGCCCTAGTAAAAATCACCAATGACCTTCTCTGTGCAGCGGACTGAGGCGTACTATCCATTCTCATCCTTCTTGACTTGAGTGCAGCCTTTAATACCATTTCCCATCCACTCCACACAGAACGTTTGGCTGGTGTTGGTGTCACGGGTGTTGCACTCTCTTGGTTTTCTTCTTACCTCATTGACCGTCAACAGTGTGTGCAAATTAAAAAACACAGATCAGGGTGTGTAGCTGTTTCACAGAGTGTCCCCCAGGGGTCAGTGTGGGAACACTTCTTTTCATAATTTACCTCCTACCGTTGGGCAAGATTATGCGTCATCACGAACTCAATTTTCACTGCTATGCTGATGATACGCAGCTTTGCATCTCCATTCTCCTCCGTCCCACTTCCCTTATTAACTGTCTCCAAGACATTAGGAGCTGGATGAGCACGAACCTCCTCAATCTTCACAGCTTCAAGAGGGAAGTCATGCTTTATCGGCTCTAAATCTATTCTTTCTAAACAGCACAACCTTAGTATTAACATTGATGGTTTTTCAGTTCCACTGTCATCACAAGTCAAAAGCCTTGGTGTCATCTTGGACAGCATGCTCTCGTCTGAACCCCATATAAAAGTCATTACCCGGACATATTTTTTCCACCTCCGCAACATCTCCAGGCTTCATCCTTCATTGTCACACTCCAGCACTGAAACCCTTATCCATGCGTTGGTCACTTGTTGATTGGACTACTGCAATTCTCTCCTTACTGGTATCCCTATTAAACACACCAATAGACTACAATTGGTCCAGAACTCTGCTGCCAGAATACTCACCTGCACTAGATCATCTGAACAGATCACACCAGTCCTTATCCATTGACACTGGCCCCACGTGCACTACCATGTCATCTTTTAAGTTGCTTCTCCTTACTTACAAAGCCCTTCAAAACCTGGCACCTACCTATCTGTCGGACCTTCTACCAGCCTATGCCCCTTCCCGCTCCCTCCGTTCCTCTTCTGCTGGTCTCCTTATCACCCCCACACTCCGTCTCTCTACCATGGGTAGGCTCTGGAACGCACTCCCCTCACAAATAAAACAAGCAGACACTCTCATCTCTTTTCAAAACACTGCTCCTGACCAGGGGCTCCAGACACATTTTAAAGCAGAACAAATACATACATACATGTACATGTAAAATTGACTGTTTGCGCGTCTTTGTGTCGGTTTCTGTTTGTGTGGGCGACAGTTCTGCAGAGCTGGCAGGGAGCAACACATTTACCAATGCGGCCTAAAGTGAAGTGAAGTCATTCAGCTGTGGGTACTTGGGTGTTAGTGTGAGTCTGAGAGTGTGTGTGTGTGTGTGAGAGAGACAATGTATGTGTTGTCTTCACACTCAGTCCTTACTCTGAGCTCAGAGGGGCAGTATATAAGCACACAGACCCTCAGTGCTGCACTCACACTCGACCGCTTCAGACCAGACCCACCGCCAGTGAACTCTCTCTGCGTTTCTCTCCAGGTGAAGTGTCTCCATTAGAACATGTGTTTTATCTGTTAGAACCTGTATTTCTCCCTCTCTGTCTGTCATTCTGTCTCTTTCTCTCTCTGTATGGCTTTCTGTTTCCCTCTCTTCCTCTCTGAGCTTGTTAAAGCACACTTCTCAGGCGCAGTAATCGTCTCTCTCATCTCTCCTTCCCTCTCTCTCTCTCCCTTCCTCTCTCTCTGTCTTGTCTCCCCAGGTGAAGATGTTGATGTCAGTGCTGTGTGTGTTGGCTGTGCTGGCGATCGGCCCCGGCCAGAGCCAGCCCTGCGTCAACCGAGTACATATAGGTCGATACAATACATTCATCAGGAGGCACGTACTGGACTTTCCCAGGAACACAAACATACAGCGATGGAGACGCTTCTTAATTTCCAGGGGACTCTGTGGCCGAGTCCCAACCCAGACCTTCATTGACTCGTCTCAGGCGAACGTCGACAACGT
>NC_089863.1:9629356-9741856 GCF_036373705.1 Amia ocellicauda
AGTGTTAATGCATGAACCCTCTCTGTCAGTGTAATCGACACAAATGTTAGCATCATAGAAGATAAATATAATCATAAGTTACTTTATTGGCTGTGTTGCCAACGCATTCACACTCATGTCCAGTGCTCAGCATTTGTTGGGGTCCTTCACTGTGGTCCCTCTTCAGGCTGCGGTGGCGCTCCAGCTTGTGTTGTAGAGAGACTTTGTGCCAGTGGCTGTGGTCTGGGTCCCTTGCCAGGCTGCCGTTGAGGAGTGCCAGGGAGGTCACACTGTCGCAGGTCTTCAGCCACGCACTCACTGGGGGCTTTAGGTGGGACAGCTGTTTTCTGGTGGCATAGAAAGCCCTTTTGCCTGTGTTCTGCCAGGGAAGACTGAAGAAGAGTGACTATTTTTTTTCGAAGCTATGGCGTCGAGAGCAAGCTGGTGTTCAGTCAAAAAATGTAGTCCCTCTTTAGTCTTCTCGCTTCTGCCAGCAGCCAGATCAAAACTAAGAGCCAGGATTCCCCTTTGGAGAACATGCATGTGTGCCTACATGGCTTTCCCTTGAATAAAATAATGTAAAATAATAGTGACAGTCTGGGTGGTTAAATACACTTTTTATGACTACAAACTGATGGTTCTTTTGAAAACATAGGGTGAGGGGCCAGCACATGTGCATAAATTGTTAGTTTTTAATGATTTTCATGACTTTCCTGTTTTCCCCCATTGACTCTTAGCAAAGCAGCTCCACAGTTAACACCCACGTGATGTCACGGCATATTTCTTGATCTCTGATTTGTGGTACATAGAATGAGCTGGACATGAAAAACTCACTGCACAGAATATGTTTCTACATAAAAAATAACCTGAGCTGGAGTTCCCCTTTAATGCATTAACTCTCCCTTTCAGCGATGGCGGTGTCGGTGCGGCTGCAAGACCTGATCCGGGCCCTGCGGGGGGCGCGCACGGCCGGGGAGGAGCGCGGGCTGGTGCAGCGGGAGTGCGCCGAGATCCGTTCGCAGTTCCGGCTGCAGGACAGCGGGGGGCGCTGCCGCAACGTGGCCAAGCTGCTGTACGTGCACATGCTGGGATACCCCGCCCACTTTGGACAGGTACCGACCCGCGGCTGCGTGTGTGTTGTTGTTGGTGTGTGTTTGTTTGTTGTTTGTGTTTGTCGTATGTGTGTCTAGAACAGAATAAACACAGTAGCGGTCTCTGTGCAGATGGAGTGTGTGAAGCTGGTGGCCTCAGTGCGCTTCAGTGAGAAGCGGGTGGGGTATCTGGGCGCCATGCTGCTGCTGGACGAGACGCAGGACGCCAGCCTGCTGCTGACCAACTGCATCAAGAAGTGAGTGACCAGCTGACCCCTGCACTGACTGACCCACTGACACACTGACTGACTGTCTGACCCACTGACTGACTGACACTCTCCCCCTCTCTCAGTGACCTGTCCCACCCCAGTCAGCTGGTGCAGGCAGTGGCTCTGAGTGCGCTCGGCTGCGTCGGCTCGGCGGAGATGTGCAGAGACCTGGCGCCCGAGATCGAGCGGCTGCTGCGCTGCTCCAATTCCTACATCAAGAAGAAGGTGCAGATCACAATCATCAGAATAATGATTAACTATGAACTGCTCACTATCCATTTATTAACATAAACGCCAGCTCTTCTACAAGTAACACATCACAGACACATTTTAATGATTGACAGTTGCTCACTGACCAATGGCAGCGCTTGCCCAGAACTGTGGTGCGTTTTGAAATAACGCGGTATAGGGTATACGTGGAACGTCACATGACCAAACCGGAAAACTGGTCTCACCACATCTTCTTGCCTGAAAAGTAACAGTAATCTGCTAACCTAGCTAGTTCTTACTGTTGTTATTATTATTCGGATTATTGTTTGCGTTTTATTTTATTCCATTTATTTTGGGAGGCCTGATTATGAATAACATGGAATAATAGGTGGCACTCAAGAATCAAGGATTTACAGTCAGTCAGCTATACCCCAGTGACCTCACTATCCTCGTCTTTTAACAAGTAGACAAACAACAGCAGTGCACTTAGAACAACTGTGCATGCATTTACCAAGCGTCTCAGGATAACAAAGGGACTCGGTCATGATCACAGATTCGTCTATTCTTATTCAAACTCTGAAAGGCTTGATAAAAACCTGTCCCTGAACTGGAACAGACTGAGAACTGGAACAGAACACCCAGACCACCCCTAACGCTACTCTCAGGCTGTGTGGCTTCTCGCTTTTCCTCATAGACCTGTGACAGGCTGCCCTGATGCTCACAGCATTGATACTGGTGAAAAAATTAACAACGTGTTAATGTGATTATGAAGATCCGTAGATAAGACTAGTTTGTGTTAACGTTAGCTAGCTAGTGACATATTGTACAGTTTTTCCGTTCAGGACTACATACCCTCATAGTCGCATATATATGAGGAAGCATATAGCTTAAATCCTTAGTGGCAGGAGTTTTAGATGTCAACCTGCATATGCGATGGACATCGGTTATGCTCATCTTTGGTAGTTCCTGAAGGCATCTTGAGTAAAACGGCGCCATGTCAGCGCAGAACGCACAGAACCGGAAGCGATGCGCCCTGTTTTATGCAATACGGAAGTTTGTTGCGCATAATCCCCATTGTGGTGCAGTGTCAGTGTGGGTACAGTGGTGTAACTGCGCTGTGTGTCCCCCAGGCGGCGCTGTGTGCGGTGCACATCGTGAGGAAGGTGCCAGAGCTGGGAGAGATGTTCACCCCCTCAGCGCAGAGACTGCTGGGAGAGAAGAACCATGGTAACACTGACACTGAGACACACACACACACTGACACTGAGACACACACACTGACTCTCTCTCACTCTCTCTCTCTCTGCGTGTGTGTGTGTGTATACAGGTGTGCTCCACGGGTCGGTGGTTCTGATCACAGAGCTATGTGAGAGGAGCCCGGAGACACTGGCCCACTTCCGCAAGGTAGATCCCTACTCGCTCTCTACTCACTCTCTACACACAGCCCTCACAGCCTCTGTACCCTGAGCCACTTCTTCAGAGGCTCTCAAGTTTTCTCTCTGTCTCTCTCTGTCTCCCTGTCTCTCAGGTGGTTCCGGAGCTGGTCCAGGTTCTGAAGGGTCTTGTTCTGTCGGGTTACTCCCCCGAGCACAACGTGGCCGGGATCAGTGACCCATTCTTACAGGTTTGTCTCTCTGTCTCTGTTTATCTCTCTCTCTGTCCATCTGTGTCTGAGAACAGTGACAACCCCTTTTGCTCTCTCTCCCTCTCTCTCCCCTCTCAGGTGCGTATCCTGCGGCTGCTGAGGATTCTGGGTCGTAACGATGAGATCGCCAGTGAAGCCATGAACGACATCCTAGCCCAGGTACACCTCTTAACGAGTTTAATTGCCAGTCACGGCCAAGTAACAGTAATTAGCTTCACCTGTTATGTAACCATCCAAGACATGTCTGTAAGAAGCAGTGTGTGAACAGATGGCTCCCACGCAGTATTGGTTAGGTATCGATCAGTGCGTTCTCACCGTTCTGATCATGTACTGATGGGACGGGGGTGTATTGGTCCAGCACCTAGAATGACGCACTGAGTGTGAATGTATTGATCGGTGTATTGATCGGGCAGGTGGCCACGAACACGGACAGCACTAAGACGGCAGGGAACGCAATCCTGTACGAGACGGTCGTCACCGTAATGGACATCCACTCCGAGAGCGGCCTGCGGGTCAGTACAGCACTGCACACACACTCACACACTGCACACAGCACTGCGCACAACACACACAAACTGCAGCTATAGTGAGCTGTATGTATCACTGACCCCATCATTTATCATCGTTGTCACTATGCTGTGTGTGTGTTTCCGGTGCTGTTGTCCCTATGACAGCACTGTGTGTGTGTTTCAGGTGCTGGCCGTCAATATTCTGGGTCGATTCCTCCTGAACAACGACAGAAACATCCGGTCAGTCTGTGTGTCCATC
The DNA here is from genome assembly GCF_036373705.1 of Amia ocellicauda. Taxonomy (NCBI): domain Eukaryota; kingdom Metazoa; phylum Chordata; class Actinopteri; order Amiiformes; family Amiidae; genus Amia; species Amia ocellicauda. Next base: position 9,633,319 of record NC_089863.1, read on the forward strand.
CCAGTGTCTGTCTGACTCTGTGTGTCCGTCTGTCTGTTTCGAAAAGTGGCTCTTTCACTGCAGAGTTAATGTACCCCCTCCCCTCTCTCAGGTACATCGCAATGACGTCTCTGCAGAGGATGGTGCAGACGGACCACAATGCCGTGCAGCGTCACCGCGGGACCATCGTGGACTGCCTGAAGGACCCCGACGCCTCCGTCAAACGGTGACTGATGACCCCCTCCTCATGAATTATCACGGCAGCCCCCACTTCTTAGTGCAGTATCTGTGTACTGTAGTGCATCAGTCAGGTTTGCCTGCAGGCTGTAGTACTGTAGGGGGCGGGGCTTGGCGTTGGGGCTGTGATGTCACTCTCGCCCCTCTCTCCCTGTCCCAGCCGTGCTCTGGACCTGTCCCTGGCGCTGGTCAACAGTGTCAATGTGCGCTCCATGATGAAGGAGCTGCTGCTGTTCATGGACACTTGCCCCCCTGAGCTGCGCTCCCACACCGCCTCCGGCATCTTCAACACCGCCGAGAGGTCTGCCCCTCAGTCACTGTCCCTCTGCCCCTCAGCCACTGTCTCTGTCATTCTGTACCATTGTCTCTTAGTCCCTCTGCCCCTCAGTCCCTGTCTCTGTCATTCTGTATCACTGTCTTTTAGTCCCTCTGCCCCTCAGTCCCTGTCTCTGTCATTCTGTATCACTGTCTCTTAGTCCCTCTGCCCCTCAGTCCCTGTCTCTGTCATATTGTACCACTGTTAGTCTCTGTCCCTCTGTCACTATCCCTCTGTCCCTGCCCCTCAGTCACTGTCCCTCTGCACCTCAGTCACTGTCTCTGTCATATTGTACCACTGTTAGTCACTGTCCCTCTGCCACTGTCCCTCTGCACCTCAGTCACTTTCTCTGTCATTCTGTACCACTCTTAGTCTTGATCTGTCACTGTGATTCTGTATCACTGTCTTTTAGTCCCTCTGTCCCTCAGTCACTGTCATTCTGTCCCTAAGTCACTGTCCCTCTGTCTGTGTCCCTTACTCTATCTGTCCATCTGTGTCTCTGTGATTGTCCCTCTGTCTGTTCTTTCTCCAAGTGTCTCTAGAGTCTTTATTAGGGTCTCTCTCTCTCTCGCTCAGGTACTCCCCCTCTCGGCGCTGGCACATCGACACCATCCTGCGCGTGCTCACCACGGTATGCGACTTTGTCAAATTCAAAACAAGCTTAATTGGCCAGTCTGCACAAGTGTTGCCACAGCCTTAACAGACCCAGTAAAGGGGGAAGATCAGTACGATCACTTTTTTTTTTTTTTTTTAATTCCAAAAATGAAAATATAATTTACTCTGAGTGGTACTCTGCCACGGCAACTCCAGCACCAATCTCTCTCTCATCTCCTTCCCCCTCTGTCAGTCGGGAGCTGACGTCCGTGACGAGACGGTTCCCAACCTGATCCAGCTGATCTCCAGCTCCTCGGACCTGCACTGCTACACCGTGCACCGGCTGTACAGGGCGCTGCACTCCGACATCTCGCAGGTACGGAGGGGACGGGAGATGGACGGACTGACTGACTGATACACTGACGGACTGACTGACGCACTGACTGACTGACTGACTGACACACTGACTGACTGATACACTGACTGATACACTGACTGACACACTGACTGACTGACTGACTGACACACTGACTGACTGACTGACTGACACACTGACTGACTGACACACTGACTGACTGACACACTGACTGACTGACTGATACACTCACTGACTGACTGACTGACACACTGACTGACGCACTGACTGATACACCGATGCACTGACTGAATGACTGACACACTGACTGACGCACTGACTGATACACCGATGCACTGACTGAATGACTGACACACTGACTGACACACTGACTGACTGACTGACACACTGACTGACGCACTGGGCATGGAGGGGTCGTGATTTAATGTGTCGTTTGCTGTAGCAACCGCTGTCCCAGGTGGCGTGTTGGTGTATCGGGGAGTACGGGGACCTGCTGCTGTCTGGAGACTGTGAGGAGATCGAGCCGATCCAGGTAACCCTGACCCCTGACCCCAGAGACGCACTCCCAGACCCCAGTGCGGACCCTAGAGGCACCGCTTATCACAGTCGCAGAGAGACTTACAGAGGAGGAGGAGGAGGGGTTCCCTGACCCCCGCAGTGATGCTGTGCCTATGGTTGCTAGGTGACGGAGGATGAGGTGCTGGACGCCATGGAGACGGTGCTGCAGTCCCACATGTCGTCCCCGGCGACGAGAGCCTTCGCCCTGACGGCCATCATGAAGCTCAGCACCAGGATCACCGACAACATCGAGTGAGGACCGGACCTCTGCACTCTGACTGACCGGCCGCACCGCGCTGTACACTGCCTGCAGGAGACTGGACTGTAATCTCTCTCTCCCTCTCCCTCTCCCCCTCCCTCTCCCTCCGTCTCTCAGTCGCATCCGCAGGCTGGTGTCCATCTACGGCAGCTGCAGTGACGTGGAGATCCAGCAGAGGGCAGTGGAGTACAACGCTCTGTTCAGGAAATATGACCACATGAGGTGAGAGAGAGGGGGAGAGGTCAATGGAAGGAGGGAGAAGGGGAGTTCAAGGGAAGGAGGGAGAGGGGGAGAGCTCAAGGGAAGGAGGGAGAGGGGGAGAGTTCAATGGAAGGAAAGGGAGAAGGAGAGAGAGGGTTCAAGGGAGGGAGAAGGAGAGGGAGAGATAGGGGTAGTTGTATGTATATCAGTGTCAGTGGCGTTGTGCGCTTAGTGATGATGTCACCGGGCACTGACTGATGATGTCATGTGTCAGGGCGGCGGTGCTGGAGAGGATGCCGGTGATGGATAAGACCTCGTTGGGGCAGCCCAACGGAGAGACCCTGGGGGTGGGCGACACTAACCAGAGCAGCAAGCAGGAGAAGGACACGACTCCCGCCCCCCCCGTCGCCACCCAGGTCAGAACAGAGCCGGGGACTGGGCAGTATAGTGTGCCAGTGTGTGGGTGCGTCTCCCGCAGTGCCCGTCTCCATTAACCCCCCTCTCTCAGCAGTGTAATATCCTGGACCTGCTGGGCGACTCCGATGTGCTCAGGGGGGTCCAGTCTGACCCGGATCCGCCAAGTAGCAATGCTGGGACGGGGCTACTAGACCTGCTGGGAGGACTGGAGACCAGACCAGGTGCGCACCCTCACCCCAGTACACACCAGTACAGTAGTACAGTATAGCACATATCAGGACAGTAGAGTATAATACAGACCAGTGCAGGACAGTATAGTATAGTAGAGACCAGTACAGTGGATTCCATGGACATTCTTTGTCATCACCACCTCGCTCTCCCTCTCTCTCTCTCTCAGCGGTGCCCTCGGTGACGGTGTACGATAAGGACGGTCTCTCTCTGCGCTTCGATTTCGTGCGCCCGTCCGACACGGCCCTCACCCTGACCATCACGGCCACCAACGCCAACCCGCACCCCCTCCAGAACTACAGCCTGCAGGCGGCCGTGCCCAAGGTACCCGACGCGCCCAGCAACTGTGTCGAAAAGTGTCGGTCTCTGGCGTCCGGTCAGTGTGCCTTTACTAATCTCTCTCCCTCTCCGTCTCTCAGAGTGTTCAGTTACAGATGAGAGCTCCCAGTGGTGATGTCATTCCGGCAGAGGGCAAAGGTCACGTGACCCAGACTGTTCTCCTGAACAACCCCAATAAGGTCTGTGTGTCTATCAGTCACAGTCAGTCTCTGCTTTTGTCTCTGTCTCTCTCTCTCTCAAATTCAAATTCTCTGTCTCTGTGCATCTGTCTCTTCTCAAATTCAAATTCTTTCTCTCACTCTCTCTCTCTAGGTGTGTCTGCGGATGCGTGTCCGTCTGTCCTACAGCGTCCAGGGCTCTGTCCGTCAGGACACGGCGCAGATCGATTCCTTCCCCCCCGAGGCTTGGCAGTGAGACGGTCAATCAACCCATCGATATCTCGCCCCGTCAGTCGCTCAGATCAACTGCAGCCCGTGTCCGTCTGTCCCTCCCCCGCCCATTTGTTCTGTTCATTGAAACTCATTTTTATACGGAAAGTCACTCCTCCGTGTGCAACGTAGCGTAACGTCGGTCTGATCTTGAAGTGCAGATTTTATGGTGTCTGTTCATGACGACACACCTGTCCCTCCATCTCTCTCTCTGTCAGTGTGTCTGTATTAACCCTCTCTCTCCCAGTGCAGTGTCCAGTCGGTCTGTCTGTATGAACCCTCTCTCTGCCTCTCCAATTATAAGAGAGAGACGGCATGGACCTGGAGCGAGGGACACAAGAGGCTACAACTGATGGAGAGATGGTGGGGGAAGGAGTGTGCAGTGGGTGTGTTCTGAGTTTGTGGACTGTTTTTGTTTTTATAATAAAGTTTATTTAAACAAAATGTGTGTGTGTGTGTGAATGTGATATTTAAACTGGTCTGTTGGATTACCTGGGGGGGAAAAAAGATACAGCTCTGGAAACAATTGAGAGACCCTGCAAATGTTTCTTAAAGCAGCATCTCTACATGTATGGCAGCCATCCCATCATATTTGTATTTGGAATTTGGGAAATTTTTTGTCCGTTTATAGAATAAAACAAAAATGATAATTTTACCCAAACACATACCTATAAATAGTAAAACCAGAGAAACTGATTATTTTGCAGTGGTCTCTTAATTTTTTCCAGAGCTGTATATGAGAGAGAGAATAACAAAAAGCAAAAGACAACATGTACAAGAGACCAGCAGAGAGGGGAATGCTGGGAAAATAATGAAAACTAACCAAGAACAAGAGAAAAACAAGGTGGGGGGAAACAGGAGAAAAACTTGGAAAAGAACGAGTGAGAAGGGTAAAGTGATTTAAAAAGATGAAAAGGTCAGAGGATGTGAAAAAAATGAATGACCAACCACTGGGTGGATTTTCACCTTTTTATTCAGTGTCAATACATCACACAGTCAATCACCTCTCTACCTCCACCTCCTTCCCTCTCTCTCGAAACACGAGAGACTGAACTACTGAACAGTATTCTTGGGGGAGAAAAAATAAAATGTATTTTATGAATATTACCACTGCATTAAACGGGAGCAGAACACTGGACTGTGAATATGGAAGGCTGCGCAGGCACCACAGAGTTCGTCGGCTTGGCTAGAGCGACGCCTGCAGCGGGGTTGGAACTCTATGGTGGCTGGAGCCCAGGGTAGAGCGGCCCCTATAGGAGGGAAGCGGGCGTGTGGGAGCTGTGCATGCTGGGACAGCAGTGGAGGACCCCGCCCCTCAGCGCCAGGACCAAGTGCAGGACCGAGCCGCCCTGGATCTTGTAGTCGGCGGCGGTCTTCTCGTCGTTCCTAAGAGAGAGAGAGTCACTACAGAAACACTGACCGTGGGGGGTGGGGGGAGGGAAGGAAGGGGAGGCAGAGAGAGCAGAAGGGAGGGAGGCAAAGAGCGGAAGGAAGGGAGGAAGGGAGGGAGGGAGGTAGAGAGAGCGGGAGGGAGGTAGAGAGAGGGAGGCAGAGAGAGCGGAAGGGAGGGAGGCAAAGAGAGAGGGAGGGAGGCAGAGAGAGCGGAAGGGAGAGAGGGAGGGAGGGAGGCAGGGAGAGAGGGAGGGAGGGAGGGAGGCAGGGAGAGAGGGAGGGAGGGAGGGAGGCAGGGAGAGAGGGAGGGAGGGAGGGAGGGAGGGAGGCAGAGAGAGCGGGAGGGAGGGAGGGAAGCGGAGGGAGGGAGGCAGAGAGAGCGGGAGGGAGGGAAGCGGAGGGAGGGAGGCAGAGAGAGCGGGAGGGAGGGAGGGAGGGAGGCAGAGAGAGCGGGAGGGAGGGAGGGAGGGAGGCAGGGAGAGCGGGAGAGAGCGGAGGGAGGGAGGGAGGGAGGCAGGGAGGCAGAGAGAGCGGAAGGGAGGGAGGCAAAGAGAGAGGGAGGGAGGCAGAGAGAGCGGAAGGGAAGGAGGCAGAGAGAGCGGAAGGGAGAGAGCGGAGGGAGGGAGGGAGGCGGAGAGAGCGGAGGGAGGGAGGGAGGCGGAGAGAGCGGGAGGGAGGGAGGCAGAGAGAGCGGGAGGGAGGGAGGGAGGGAGGGAGGCAGAGAGAGCGGGAGGGAGGCAGAGAGGGAGGGAGGGAGGGAGGGAGGGAGGGAGGCAGAGAGAGCGGGAGGGAGGGAGGGAGGCAGAGAGAGCGGGAGGGAGGGAGGGAGGGAGGGAGGCAGAGAGAGCGGGAGAGAGCGGAGGGAGGGAGAGAGCGGAGGGAGGGAGGGAGAGAGCGGAGGGAGGGAGGGAGAGAGCGGAGGGAGGGAGGGAGGCAGAGAGAGCGGGAGGGAGGGAGGGAGGGAGGGAGGCAGGGAGGCAGAGAGAGCGGGAGGGAGGGAGGCAGACTCTCACATTCACTCTCTTTCTTACATTTGTTTTCCGCTGTAGATGAGCCTCTGCTGCTGGGGGGGGATGCCCTCCTTCTCCTCCACTCGCTCCTTAATCCTCTCCACCTGCGAGAGAGTTAATAGAGACACACAGACTTCACTGCACTGCAGCACACAACGACTATTATTGTATTGCATACTGTGTTCACAACACCTGCATGCAAAATGTCTGTAGCGCTCAGTGCGTATGTCCCGTTTGTATTGTGCCCATCGCCCGGTTCCTGGGCACTGGACCCTCTGCCACTGCCTGGGCAACCTCATGCCAATTAGCCACGCCAATGAAGATGTATTTCACCGAACTGAACTGAGGGAGATCACACAGACACATTCCCCAGATCTCACCTTGTCTGTGGGCTCAATGTCGATTTCAATCTCCTTTCCTGTGAGAGTCTGAGAGAGAGAGAAGGGAAGAGATCAGGGTCACCGCATTAACAATGTCGGCGCCTATGGCTCAGATGCAGCAGGCGGGACGAGACCCGTCCGGATCGTGTCGTCGATCAACAGACACCCTCCAGTGCGCATGCCTGATCGAGACCCGTCACTTACCTTCACTTTGATCAACATCTTCGGCGGCTTCTAACAGCAAACTTCAAAGACCCGCGAATGGAACGAGAGCGCGGAAATGCGAAAACCCGGCTGGAAAAGAAAAAAGCTTTGATGTATTTACTCGTGTGATTGTTTTGTCTTGTGTGTGTATTTTAAAACTGCTGTGAAATCGGCTCTCTGGCTTGTTTTGTGTCGCTTCTCTCTGTGTGCGTCTTCTATCTCCGGTCGCTGCGCTTATGCTACTTCCTTTGTAACACCAATCATGTCCCCCCTCCCCGTCTACAATCCTCGGGATGTGTGGTTCCGGGGAAAAAAGATGTCGGTCATAGTAGTAGTAGCAAAGATCCTCTTAGTGGTGGTGGTAGTAGTAGTAGTTATATTAGTTATATGGTAATAGCAGCAGTAATATAACATAGATCTAATTCTGTTACGTTTAAACATACCATCTTAATTTTTAAAAAATGCACACAAATAACAATGTTTTCTTACGTCATGCTTTGTTTTCTTCAACTTCTCCAGTAAAAATAGCGCCTCTATATCTGTCTCACGTTTCCTTGCGTTCGAGCGCCAAAGAGACTGCAACTCCCAGAGGTCTGTGCGGTGGCGCGGCCGCTAACGGAAACAGGATGTGGGTGCGATGCGCGGGCGTTGCATTGTGGGAGTCGTAGTTTCCCACGCCCTCTCGGCCGGTGTAAGTGTATGGGGCAGGGCCGGGCTGTAGAACTACATTTGCGCGTTAACACTTGTTACCCTTTTACCTACACTTCCAGTGAACGGAAGGAGGACGGTTTTATTTAGGACAATACGTTTGATTTAATAATATTACTCTTTTAAGGTGCGCCACTGTAGCGGTATTTAGCTGTTATCACGTCATATACTGCGCGGAGCAACGTTTTCGCTGTCTTATTAATAACCTTTTTAAAACGTGTGCAGTGCAGCAGATCTGTAGACACAACTGGTATCAATTGAACAGCATAATCTGTTATTGTTGTTATTTTACTTCGTTGTGTTTTTGTGTGACTGATTTGAAATAACGGTTTTTATAGCCACTGTCGGTTTCTCTCGTTTCCCTCGTTGCTCTGGCCCGGTATCGGTACCGAGAACCAGAACCAGAACCACCCCGAGGTGAGAGACGTGTTACAGTCAGTCTGTCTGTATTAGTCTGTCTGTGTCTGTCCTGCTTTTCTGTCTGTCATTGAGTCTGTCTCTCTCTCTGTCAGTGTGTCTGTCTGTCTCTCTTTCTCTCAGTGTGTCTGTCTGTCTCTCTTTTTGTCATTGAGTCTGCATGTCTGTCTGTCTCTTTCTGTCAGTGTATCTGTCTGTCTCTGTCAGCGTGTCTGTCTGTCTCTCTGTCAGTGAGTCTGTGTGACTGTCTGTGTCTCGTTCTATCATTGAGTCTGCATGTCTGTCTCTCTTTTTCTCAGTGTGTCTGTCTCTCTTTCTCTCAGTGTGCCTGTCTGTCTCTCTTTCTGTCAGTGTATCTGTCTGTCTGTCTCTCTGTCAGTGTCTGTCTGTCTCTCGTTCTATCATCGAGTCTGCATGTCTGTCTCTCTTTCTGTCAGTGTTTCTGTCTGTCTGTCTCTCTCTCTGTCAGTGTATCTGTCTGTCTCTCAGTGAGTCTGCATGTCTGTCTGTATCTCTCTCTGTCAGTGTATCTGTCAGTGAGTCTGCGTGTCTGTCTGTGGTCTCTCTCTCTGGCCTTCAGTGAGACAGTCTCTCTCTCTCTGACCCGCAGACAGTCTCTGCCAGTCACCCGGTCACTCCGCAGCCCCAGCGGTCAGTCGCTCGGTCGGCGATGCCACGCATTGAGAACGACATCAAGCTGGACTTCAAGGACGTGCTGCTGAGGCCCAAGCGCAGCACGCTGAAGTCACGCAGCGATGTGAGCCTCCGCCTCTTCCTCCTCCCACTGCCCTCTCCCGCTCAGAGGATTGTTCAGGGCCTGTGTCCAGCCACCGTCTGTATTAACCCTCTCTCTCTCAGGTGGACCTGGTGCGCACTTTCCTGTTCCGCAACTCGGGGCGCAGCTACAGCGGGATCCCCATCATCGCCGCCAACATGGACACTGTGGGCACCTTCCAGATGGCCTGTGCTCTGAGACAGGTGTGTGCGTGTGCGTGTTTTTCTCTGTCAGTTTCTACCTCTGTATCTAAACTTCCCCCCCTCTCTCGCTCTCTCTCTCGCTCTCTCCCTCTGCAGTTCACCCTGTTCACAGCGATACACAAGCACTACTCCGTGGACGAGTGGAAGGAATTCGCCGAGAAACACCCAGACTGCCTGGAGGTCAGCGTTACTATTACTATGATTATTATTATTATTATTATGTATTACTATTCCTATTACTGTTATTATAACTATTATGATTGTTGTTATTATTATTACTATGATTATTTATGTTATTAGTAGTACTTGTCGTTCAGAGTGTCAGGCAGTGTATCAGTGTGTCAGTCAGTCAGTCAGTATTAACCCTCCCTCTCTCTCTGCCTCGCTCTCTGCCTCTCTATCTCCCTGTCTCTGCCTCCCTCCCTCTCTCTCCCTCCCTCTCTCAGAGCGTGGCGGTGAGCAGCGGCAGCAGCTCTGATGATCTGGAGCGTCTGTGTGCGATCCTGTCCGCGGTGCCGCAGCTGCAGTACATCTGCCTGGACGTCGCCAACGGTTATTCCGAGCACTTCGTCCACTTCGTGAAGGACGTGCGGCAGAAGTACCCCACGCACACCATCATGGTCAGACACGAACACGCACACGCACACCATCATGGTCAGACACGCACACACACACACACTGGACTCACAGAGTGACTAAAACAGACTGACACACACACTCCCTCACACACTGTCACTGTTGTTAGTTTTAAGTAGTTGTGCAGAGTCGTGGTTGAAGTAGGATAGTTGTAGTAGCAACAGTATTAGTAGTATTAGTGTAATTTAATTGAATGTATTAGTATGAGTCATGGTAGTAGTAGTAATGTTAGTTCAACTACTAATAAATTCTGTAAAATTAATGTATTATCAATAACCACTTCACCAGTACAGGGCAGCAGCAGTAAAAGCTGTAGTGTTTAATAATGTTAGTAATTTTTATTTTCTCTTCATTCACATGTTTTCTGTCGTTGTTGTGGTCGTCAGGCAGGGAATGTGGTTACCGGTGAGATGGTGGAGGAGCTGATTCTGGCCGGAGCTGACATCATCAAAGTGGGCATCGGACCAGGTGACATCATCATTAGAGGCCTGCCGTCGCTGGGGTGTCTGTCTGTCTGAGTGTCAGTCTCTCTTCCATGTGTCCAGTTCTCCGTATGTGGGTCTGTGTCAGTCTCTCTCTTTCGGAGAGTCTTCTAGTTCTCAGTCAGTGTGTTGTTGGTCGGTCGGTCGGTCAGTCAGTCTATAGTAACCCCCCCCTCTTCTCTCTCTCTCTCTCTCTCTCTCTCTCTCTCTCTCTCTCTCTCTCTCTCAGGGTCGGTCTGCACCACTCGTAAGAAGACGGGGGTGGGGTACCCCCAGCTGAGTGCAGTGATCGAGTGTGCCGATGCCGCGCACGGCCTGGGAGGGCACATTATTTCTGTGAGTCAACCCCCTCCATCCATTTGTATCTCTCTGTCTCTTTCTTTCTTCAAGTCTGCGTTTCTCCCCAGCTCTGTCTCTCTCTCTCTCTCTCTCTCTCTCTATCTCTCTATCTCTGTGTCTACCTATGTCTCTGTCTCCTGGTCTCTCTCTCCCTTGTCTCTGTCTCTCTCTGTATATATCTGTCTCTCTATCAGAAGTAACCCCCTGTCTCTCTCTCTCTCTGTCTTTCAGGACGGGGGGTGTACGTGTCCCGGTGACGTGTCCAAGGCGTTCGGTGAGTCTGTGTGCCTGACTGTGTGTTGATTGACATGCGAGTCTGGTGCTCCGCCATTGGCTGCTGGCGTGCAGTGCTTGACCTGTGTGTGAAGCTGCTATTGGCTGAGATGCTTTGGTGGGCAGGGAGGGACGGAGGGACGGAGGGAGGGCCTGTACGCGGCTCTGTGATTGGTTTGCTGTGCGTTGGTTGGCAGGCGCGGGGGCGGACTTTGTGATGCTGGGCGGGATGCTGGCGGGCCACACGGAGTCGGGCGGCGAAATAATCGAGAAGGGCGGCAGGAAGTACAAGCTGTTCTACGGCATGAGCTCCGACACAGCCATGAGGAAGCACGCCGGGGGGGTGGCAGAGTACCGGTGAGCAGAGAGCGGCGGTATCATCGCGGACATCGTCACTAGAGTAGCGGCAGTCAGTCAGTGTGTATTAACCCCACCCTCCCCCCTTTCTCTCTCTCTCTTTCTCTCTCTCTCTCTCTCTCTCTCTCAGGGCGTCAGAGGGGAAGACAGTGGAGGTGCTGTATAAGGGGGACGTGGCTGAGACGGTCCGGGACGTCCTGGGCGGGGTGCGCTCCACCTGCACCTATGTGGGTGCGGGCAAGCTGAAGGAGCTGAGCCGCCGAACCACCTTCATCAGGGTCACTCAGCAACTCAACACCGTGTACGGAGACTGACACACTGACTGACACACTGACCGACTGACAATGACACATTGACTGACTGACAGACACTGACTGACTGACTGACACACTGACAGATTGACACACTGACCGATTGACACACTGCCTGACTGATTGACTGACTGATGCAATTAAGCCATTAATTAGATAATCGCTCTCTCCCCTCATCAGGCACAGGTGACAGCCAGACTAGCGACCAAGTAAACAAGGGTCTAATTGAGTGTGTCAATCTATCTGTGCATTCCCAGCTCCCTCTTTCTCTCAGATGTACGTCTCTCAACCCAGTTGACCTCACTACGGACCAATTCATAACCAAACGAGTCTTACTCAATTAACGACCAAACTCAGTGTCGCTGTCTGTGTGCGCAGCCCTGTAAACGACGCGTCTGCATGGAGAGGGGGTGGCCTGGAGAGAGAGAGAGAGAGATACTGTATTATTCCAGCTCGTTAATGTGTTATTTGCTGCTCTTAGTTCATCAGTGCTGTCGATGTGTAGTTTGTGTTACATGAATGTTAGTTTCCAGAGAGAGCGAGAGATTAAATATGGCATCTAGTCTGCAATAAGCCTCGCTCTCCTCTCTCTCCGTTTCTTAAATAAGCTCCTTATCATTTCACTTAGACACGTAGAACAGTATTTAACAGGTTTCTCTGTATTAGATTTTGCCTTAAAATGCAAATGCTCTGGAGGCAGGGGCCACTCCCCGTGCGGTATTTAATTAGCTGTAATTAGACCAATTAGGCGCCCCGCCCAGCTGTAATGCTCCTCGGTGTGGGTGGGAGGATGTCCCGGGTTCGAGGAGTGCAGAATGGACGGTGTGTGGGGCTGCCTGTGTGTGTACTGCAGTCCGACGCACTGTGCGATCGTTAGAGTCTGAGCAATAAACGTTTTTTAATCTTTCATCTCCGTGTCTCTGCTGATTTTTGCTTTGGTGGCAAACGCACACAACAATAAGTTAATCAATGTTAGGCCTGTTGCACTTTGAAGTGTTTTGTTTGTTTGTTTCTACAAGAAAACATCACAGCTTTTTTCACTTTCTGGGAACAAACGTGAGGAGACGTGGGAATGTATTTTCTCTACTCGCACACACAGCTACTGTAGACCTGCGATTGGGGGTCATTTAAATAGTTTGTTGAGGTTTACAAATCTTACCTTACTGAACAAGTTGATTATTCCATATATATTGAATTTATATCAAATGTAATACAGTTGTTGAAAATTAGGTCTTCTGATTTATACATGAACTTTTATTTATATGAATTTTAATTGCATCTGATTAAAAAAGTGTTTTGCCAAGAAATATAATTGACTGTATATGTGTGCAACAAAACAAGCTTTATTTAAGTTTAATGGATGGTTAATTGTTTTGCAGTCGACCATTCAATCATATAGTCCAATAATAATAAAGTGTTGGCTTTGTATTTTCTTCATCTCTCGTCAATTGTAAAAAACATTTTCAAAATCACTTGTATTTTCTGAATACTGTGGGTAAATAGATCAGGTGATGTTAATTCGAACTATTCTCTTTGCTTTTTAACGAGTTCGAATCGAATTCAGAGTCGATTGTGAATTCGATTGAAACTCTTATAAACACATGTACTGTTTGCAATCGCCCCTCACTATCTTCAAGTCCGTTCCCACTCCAGAGACTTCATCTCTAAAATGTCGAGGAAACTCCTCCCCCTGACCTTGACTTCCTTCACAAGTCCAACAGTTCCGGCAAACCAGCAGGCGAGAAACTGGCTTGTCGGAGGCCTCCATTACGGCTCTTACGCAGCGCTGGAACGAGCGACACCCCGGCCCTGTGGTGTGGAGCCAAGATGGCGTCTGTTTCGGCCGGGTGTGGGTTGCACTATGGCCTGTATAACTATACTGTTTTTTAACATCGTGCAGTTTGATTTGAACGACTGAGAGATAAGTTCACTCTGCAGGTGGCAGCGGGACGGGTGAGTGTGTGTTGTAATAACGCACTGCACACAATTAATGCAAAATGCTTGTGTCAGATAACACAACATTAACTACAGCGTAATTGTATCATTGTGTAAGATGATATTGTGTCCCGTCAGTTTCTTTTCAGTTTTCAGTTTAGAACAAGGTACCTTTTACCTACATAATAACTCACTAACCCTCCCTCTCTCTCAGTGCAGTGTTAATGTGCTGTAGTGTCCAGTCAGTGTGTCTGTATTAACCCTCTCTCTCTCAGTGCAGTGTTAATGTGCTGTAGTGTCCAGTCAGTCAGTGTGTCTGTATTAACCCTCTCTCTCTCAGTGCAGTGTTAATGTGCTGTAGTGTCCAGTGTGTCTGTATTAACCCTCTCTCTCTCAGTGCAGTGTTAATGTGCTGTAGTGTTCAGTGTCTGTATTAACCCTCTCTCTCTCAGTGCAGTGTTAATGTGCTGTAGTGTTCAGTCAGTGTGTCTGTATTAACCCTCTCTCTCTCAGTGCAGTGTTAATGTGCTGTAGTGTTCAGTGTGTCTGTATTAACCCTCTCTCTCTCAGTGCAGTGTTAATGTGCTGTAGTGTTCAGTCAGTGTGTCTGTATTAACCCTCTCTCTCTCAGTGCAGTGTTAATGTGCTGTAGTGTTCAGTCAGTGTGTCTGTATTACCCCTCTCTCTCTCAGTGCAGTGTTAATGTGCTGTAGTGTTCAGTCAGTGTGTCTGTATTAACCCTCTCTCTCTCAGTGCAGTGTTAATGTGCTGTAGTGTTCAGTCAGTGTGTCTGTATTAACCCTCTCTCTCTCAGTGCAGTGTTAATGTGCTGTAGTGTTCAGTGTGTCTGTATTAACCCTCTCTCTCTCAGGTCAGTGTTAATGTGCTGTAGTGTTCAGTCAGTCAGTGTGTCTGTATTAACCCTCTCTCTCTCAGTGCAGTGTTAATGTGCTGTAGTGTTCAGTCAGTCAGTGTGTCTGTATTAACCCTCTCTCTCTCAGTGCAGTGTTAATGTGCTGTAGTGTTCAGTCAGTCAGTGTGTCTGTATTAACCCTCTCTCTCAGTGCAGTGTTAATGTGCTGTAGTGTTCAGTCAGTGTGTCTGTATTAACCCTCTCTCTCTCAGTGCAGTGTTAATGTGCTGTAGTGTTCAGTCAGTGTGTCTGTATTACCCCTCTCTCTCTCAGTGCAGTGTTAATGTGCTGTAGTGTTCAGTCAGTGTGTCTGTATTAACCCTCTCTCTCTCAGTGCAGTGTTAATGTGCTGTAGTGTTCAGTCAGTGTGTCTGTATTAACCCTCTCTCTCTCAGTGCAGTGTTAATGTGCTGTAGTGTTCAGTGTGTCTGTATTAACCCTCTCTCTCTCAGGTCAGTGTTAATGTGCTGTAGTGTTCAGTCAGTCAGTGTGTCTGTATTAACCCTCTCTCTCAGTGCAGTGTTAATGTGCTGTAGTGTCCAGTGTGTCTGTATTAACCCTCTCTCTCAGTGCAGTGTTAATGTGCTGTAGTGTTCAGTCAGTGTCTGTATTAACCCTCTCTCTCTCAGTGCAGTGTTAATGGGGTGTAGTGTTCAGTCAGTGTGTCTGTATTAACCCTCTCTCTCAGTCCAGTGTGTCTGTATTAACCCTCTCTCTCAGTGCAGTGTTAATGTGCTGTAGTGTTCAGTCAGTGTGTCTGTATTAACCCTCTCTCTCTCAGTGCAGTGTTAATGTGCTGTAGTGTTCAGTGTGTCTGTATTAACCCTCTCTCTCTCAGTGCAGTGTTAATGTGCTGTAGTGTTCAGTCAGTGTGTCTGTATTAACCCTCTCTCTCTCAGTGCAGTGTTAATGTGCTGTAGTGTTCAGTCAGTGTGTCTGTATTAACCCTCTCTCTCTCAGTGCAGTGTTAATGTGCTGTAGTGTTCAGTCAGTGTGTCTGTATTAACCCTCTCTCAGTGCAGTGTTAATGTGCTGTAGTGTTCAGTCAGTCAGTGTGTCTGTATTAACCCTCTCTCTCAGTGCAGTGTTAATGTGCTGTAGTGTTCAGTGTGTCTGTATTAACCCTCTCTCTCTCAGTGCAGTGTTAATGTGCTGTAGTGTTCAGTCAGTGTCTGTATTAACCCTCTCTCTCTGAGTGCAGTGTTAATGTGCTGTAGTGTTCAGTCAGTGTGTCTGTATTAACCCTCTCTCTCAGTGCAGTGTTAATGTGCTGTAGTGTCCAGTGTGTCTGTATTAACCCTCTCTCTCTCAGTGCAGTGTTAATGTGCTGTAGTGTTCAGTCAGTGTGTCTGTATTAACCCTCTCTCTCTCAGTGCAGTGTTAATGTGCTGTAGTGTCCAGTGTGTCTGTATTAACCCTCTCTCTCTCAGTGCAGTGTTAATGTGCTGTAGTGTTCAGTCAGTGTGTCTGTATTAACCCTCTCTCTCTCAGTGCAGTGTTAATGTGCTGTAGTGTTCAGTCAGTGTGTCTGTATTACCCCTCTCTCTCTCAGTGCAGTGTTAATGTGCTGTAGTGTTCAGTCAGTGTGTCTGTATTAACCCTCTCTCTCTCAGTGCAGTGTTAATGTGCTGTAGTGTTCAGTCAGTGTGTCTGTATTAACCCTCTCTCTCTCAGTGCAGTGTTAATGTGCTGTAGTGTTCAGTGTGTCTGTATTAACCCTCTCTCTCTCAGGTCAGTGTTAATGTGCTGTAGTGTTCAGTCAGTCAGTGTGTCTGTATTAACCCTCTCTCTCTCAGTGCAGTGTTAATGTGCTGTAGTGTTCAGTCAGTCAGTGTGTCTGTATTAACCCTCTCTCTCAGTGCAGTGTTAATGTGCTGTAGTGTCCAGTGTGTCTGTATTAACCCTCTCTCTCTCAGTGCAGTGTTAATGTGCTGTAGTGTTCAGTGTGTCTGTATTAACCCTCTCTCTCTCAGTGCAGTGTTAATGTGCTGTAGTGTTCAGTCAGTGTCTGTATTAACCCTCTCTCTCTCAGTGCAGTGTTAATGGGGTGTAGTGTTCAGTCAGTGTGTCTGTATTAACCCTCTCTCTCTCAGTGCAGTGTTAATGTGCTGTAGTGTTCAGTCAGTGTCTGTATTAACCCTCTCTCTCTCAGTGCAGTGTTAATGGGGTGTAGTGTTCAGTCAGTGTGTCTGTATTAACCCTCTCTCTCAGTGCAGTGTTAATGTGCTGTAGTGTCCAGTGTGTCTGTATTAACCCTCTCTCTCTCAGTGCAGTGTTAATGTGCTGTAGTGTTCAGTGTGTCTGTATTAACCCTCTCTCTCTCAGTGCAGTGTTAATGTGCTGTAGTGTTCAGTCAGTCAGTGTGTCTGTATTAACCCTCTCTCTCTCAGTGCAGTGTTAATGTGCTGTAGTGTTCAGTCAGTCAGTGTGTCTGTATTAACCCTCTCTCAGTGCAGTGTTAATGTGCTGTAGTGTTCAGTCAGTCAGTGTGTCTGTATTAACCCTCTCTCTCAGTGCAGTGTTAATGTGCTGTAGTGTCCAGTGTGTCTGTATTAACCCTCTCTCTCAGTGCAGTGTTAATGTGCTGTAGTGTTCAGTCAGTGTGTCTGTATTAACCCTCTCTCTCTCAGTGCAGTGTTAATGTGCTGTAGTGTTCAGTCAGTCAGTGTGTCTGTATTAACCCTCTCTCTCTCAGTGCAGTGTTAATGTGCTGTAGTGTTCAGTCAGTCAGTGTGTCTGTATTAACCCTCTCTCTCTCAGTGCAGTGTTAATGTGCTGTAGTGTTCAGTGTGTCTGTATTAACCCTCTCTCTCTCAGTGCAGTGTTAATGTGCTGTAGTGTTCAGTCAGTGTGTCTGTATTAACCCTCTCTCTCTCAGTGCAGTGTTAATGTGCTGTAGTGTTCAGTGTGTCTGTATTAACCCTCTCTCTCTCAGTGCAGTGTTAATGTGCTGTAGTGTTCAGTGTGTCTGTATTACCCCTCTCTCTCTCAGTGCAGTGTTAATGTGCTGTAGTGTTCAGTGTGTCTGTATTACCCCTCTCTCTCTCAGTGCAGTGTTAATGTGCTGTAGTGTTCAGTCAGCGTGTCTGTATTAACCCTCTCTCTCTCAGTGCAGTGTTAATGTGCTGTAGTGTTCAGTCAGTGTGTCTGTATTACCCCTCTCTCTCTCAGTGCAGTGTTAATGTGCTGTAGTGTTCAGTGTGTCTGTATTACCCCTCTCTCTCTCAGTGCAGTGTTAATGTGCTGTAGTGTTCAGTCAGTCAGTGTCTCTCTCTCTCTCTCAGTGATGTTTTTGAGATCTGCTGGCCTCACAGGGAGGCGACTCTTGTCCAATCAGACGCAGGCGAGGAGGATGATGTCACAGGGCAGTCTATCAGGGAAGGTCGCAATAGTAACCGCGTCCACAGATGGGTAAGAGGCTGAATTACACACAAACACACTCTCGTACACACAGATTGACAGACTGACACACACACAGCTTTGTTTCCCTGTCGCGCACTGCTCCAGCCCCCCAACTCCAGTCACTCTGTCTCCCGCAGGATCGGTCTGGCGGCGGCGCGATCGTTGGCGCAGCGTGGGGCCAGCGTCATGGTGAGCAGCCGCAAGGAGGAGAACGTGGAGAGGGCTGTGAAGCAGCTGCGCTCCGAGAACCTCAGTGTGAGCGGGACGGTGTGCAACGTGGGCGACGCAGAGCACAGAGACTGCCTGGTCACTGCGGTGAGACACAGACAGACCGCGTGTCGTGTCGTGTTTTGTTGCGGTGGTGTTGTGGTGTTGTGACACTGTGCGTTACTCCAGACAGTGCAGCAGTTCGGCGGGGTTGATATCCTCGTCTCCAACGCTGCTGTCAATCCCTTCTTCGGCCACATGCTGGACTGCGGGGAGGACGCCTGGGACAAGGTGGGCTTTCGACATTTAACCAACGTTCCCAGTTTAAACGTTTCAGAGTGCCATCATACGTAACTGTTGTCTTGTGTTGTGTTTGCTTGTTTAATCAGATTATGGACATCAATGTGAAGACGGCCTTCTTCCTGACCAAACTGGTTGTGCCTCACATGGAGAAGAGAGGGTGAGAGGGAGAGAGAGGGGGATGGAGTGAAGAAGGGAGGGAGGGAGGGTGAGAGGGAGAGAAAGGAAAGGGGGAGGTGAGAAGAAAATGGTGTCGGCGTGTACTCGAGTCTGTGCCGTGATTGGTGCACCATGTGACAGTGGTGGTGGTGTGGGCGTGTACCTGATCCTGCGCTGTCATTGGTCTGTTTGCTGCAGGGGCGGGTCCATCGTGTTCATAGCGTCCATCGCTGGATATCAACCGTTCACGGTGAGAGAGGGAGAGAGAAAAAGAGGGAGATGGCAAGATCAGACTAGATTCTCTGTATTAAACCCTTCCTCTCCCTCCATCCAGGGTCTGGGCCCATACAGTGTCAGTAAGACGGCTCTGCTGGGCCTCACCAAAGCGCTGACCCCTGAACTCTCGCCCTACAACATCCGGGTCAACTGTGTGGCCCCTGGACTGATCAAGACCCGGTTCAGCTCGGCGGTGAGGGAGAGGAGGGCAGGGCGGCGTTCCCATGCGTGATCAACAGTGTGTGAATACTACAGTGCACCAGTCTGTAGTGACACGGAGCAATGACCTGTCCGTCTCTCTGTAGATATGGAAGAACGAAGACGTCGCAGAAGAGTTCCTGAAACAGCAGAGCATCAAACGGTAATAATAATAATAATAATAATAATAGTGCAATAGCAGAGACAGTAGAGTGCACCAGTCAAGTCACAGAGCAACACTGTGTCTGTGTTGACCCCCCACTCCTCCCTCTCTCTCAGGCTGGGGGTGCCGGAGGATGTGGGTGGGGTGGTGGCGTTCCTGTGCTCCAGCGACGCGGCGTTCATCACCGGAGAGACGATCCCTGTGGCCGGAGGGATGAACTGCAGACTGTGAGAGAGAGCGAGAGAGATTTCCCTCCCTTAGTGTTGTACAATAGTGTCACATTGTCAAGAGCAGTTTCAATAAACTGACCAGTTTTCATACAGACTGAGTGAGAGTGAGTGTCAACACAGAAACAAGACAGAGTTAATACAGAAAGTGTGACAGAGATGGGTTAATGTCTACTAGTACTTTTTTCATTGTGCATCTCAGTTTCATGCATTTAAATGTATAGGTAAGTGGAAAAAATACTCACCCTATGCCTCACTGTATAAAAATATTAAAAATACAAAACAGAAATATCATTGGGCATGTCTCCACCCCTGAGTTAATACTATGTGGAAACCCCTTTGGCAGCAGTTACAGCTATGAGTCTGTTGGGATGGATCTCTGCCAGCTTTACACACCTAGATTTGGCAATATTTGTCCATTCGTCTTTACAAAACCATTCAAGCTCTGTCAAGTTCCTTGGGAAGGGTTTTTGGACAGTAATCTTCAAGTCATGCCACACCTTTCTGATTGGATTTAAGTCTGGGCCACACAGGAACATTTACTTTTTGTTCTTTAGTCACTCCAGTGTAGTTCTGGCTGAGTGCTTCGGGTCATCATTATGCTGAAAAGTGAACTTCAGCTTTCCTGTGCTTTGCTCCATTCATTTTCCCTTCTATCCTGACAAGTGCCCCAGTCTCTGGCTCTGAGAAACATCCCCAGAACATGATGCTTCACACTACACAGTAGGGATGGGGTTTTGGGATGCGCTGTGTTGGGTTTGCGCCACAGTTAACGTTTTGCATTTAGGGCGAAGAATTTTAGTTTTGTCAGACCACAAAATATTTTGCCACTGAATCTCTCGATTCCGGTATTAAAGCAGAGAGAGACGGGTTAGACACATGGCGAGAACCGCAAAAACCGACAGGGACGCTGCAGGTAATACTGACGACTTTATTGTATACATCTCTGTACAGGTATGTTGTGTTAATATCCAAAATACAGACACACACAGACTGACCACGCGCGCACACTTCCAGACACAAACACACGCACTGCCACACACACACACACTCTCTCTGTCTCTGCCCTCCCTCCCATCGCCTGCGGTGCTCAGAGGGGTCAGCAGGCCACAGTTCTGTCTCCCAGGCCGGGCTGCAGGAACTCCCGCAGCGTTGGGATGAAGGTGTTGTATTTGGTTCTGTGGTACTGCTCCGTAAACAACTAGGACAGAGAGAGGAGGGGTTAATATACACACACACACACATTGCACATTCCCAGCCTGTACAGATACTCACTTTACATTTAAAATTCTTGGTTTCTTCGTCTTCTGAATCCAGAATGATGTCATCGGTCGGCTCAATAGAGAGCAGAGGCCTCGCTGAGAGAGAGAGAGAGAGGATCAATACAGACTGACAGGGGGAGAGAAATGGAGGCGAGTGTCAGTAGGAGCCCTTACTCACCTGGCTGTGTTTTCACGGGACTGATGGCTGGGGACACGCTTCCCGTTTCCTCAAGGACGTCAGTGTAGTTCCTGCAGGAAGTGACAGGACAGGGTCAGTCAACGCACATGCTGAGCTGCCAGCCTGTGCCGTATGTGTCATTCTCTGTCTTTCGCAATCTATCCATCAGTTTGTCTGTCACTTTGCATCTCTCGGGCTGCCCCGTAAGTCTGTCTCACTCACTCTTTCTCCCCGGACCCCAACGACGACATCAAGGCCCGTCGCCTCGGAGAGATCGTCAGGGGGGCGCTCAGCTTCCTCTTCCGGGTCACCACCCTCCGGACGGGCGTCTCCTCCTCCTGCCTCCTGGAGGCGGGCGGGTCGTCCAGCTTCACCGGGGAGTGCTGCGGTGTGGACACAGGAAGGGGCGGAGTCGGGAAGCTCAGCCGGCGAATCACCACTCGGGGCTGGCTGTGCAGACAGGAAGTCACCAGGAAGCGGGCCTTCAGATCGAGAGGTCCCACCCCTTCCTGGACGCCGGCGGAGTCCCCCAGCCCGGCTCTCTGGCTGCTCCGGGTCGCCCTCCTCTCGCTCTGGCTCTGCCTCCCTCTGTCTTTCCACCTCACTTTCCCCGCCTCCCTCCTCCTCCCTCTCCCTTTGTCACTCCAATAGAACATCGCCCCTCTCTCCTTCTCCTCCCCCCTTCTCTCCACACTCCTGCAGCCTCTCTCCCTCCCTATCCTTCCCTCCGACGCACACACCCTCTGACGCGCACTCCTCCTCCTCACCCCTGTCTCTCCCACTTCCCCCCCTCTCCTCCTCACCCCCTTCTCCTGGCTCCCTCGTCTCTCCCTGTCCCCTGTGAGAGCCCGACTGACTGTCACCGCCCTCTTCCTTGCGCTTGACTGAGAGGGCGTGGCCTTGCTCCTGGTTCTCGTGGCAGGCGGGGCTTGGCTATCATCTGCTCTGCGATTGGCTGCCGTGTCGGGCCAGTGGGTGCTCGTGTAGACGGGGCTGGGCCCTAATTCATTGCCTTCTGTGTTTGGTTGCTGGACAAAACTGGAGAGAGAGGAGAGTATGGAGTCTCCCTGAGAGTCTGAGAAAGAGAGAGAGAGAGAGAGAGGGAAGGGGGTTAATATAGACACTGATTGATTGATTGATTGATTGGACACTACAGTATGTTAACACTTGCTCTGCGAGAGAAAGAACGAGAGATCAGGAGAGGGACAGAAAGAGAGAGGGAAAAAGAGACCCTCTCTCTCTCTGTTGTGAAGGTGTACATCACATACCATAGAGATCGCCGGTAGAGTGGCTGGGTGTTGGTCCTCCTGGTGAGTGAGAGAGCTGCTCTAGGTGCCCCAGCTCTCTGTGGTGCTGCAGCAGGTTGTGCAGCAGCTGGGGCTGAGCCAGGCGCAGAGAGTCCTCCCACACACAGGGGGCAGCGCTGAGTAACGACACTGTCTGAGAGAGAGAGGGGTCGGGAGTTAATACAGTACAGACTGGCTGGTGGGACACTACAGTACAATAACACTGCACTGGGAGAGAGGACTGATAGGACTCTACAGTACTCGAAACAGAGACTCTCTCCCTTTCTGCTCTCTCTCTATACCTGTTTGAGCGAGGGGACGGGTAACAGCTGGTCCAGCCTGACAATGAACTCCCACACCAGTCTCTCCAGTGCGGTGTCGAACTCGTCCCCATACTGCACTGGGAGACTGTCCTACACAATACAACAAACAACACGGTCAGCACAACACCACACACCGTCAACAGCATACAGCAATGCACAGACACAAAGAGACACAGAGAGAGAGACGGACTCGGGTGCATACCTGTATGAACTGCTGCCGGAGCAATGGCTCGTCAAGCAGAGTGCTAACAAGCTGACGGAAATTCTGCACTGACTGCTGCACCTTCCTGTCCTTCTTCACCGCCTACAGAAACACACACAGAAACGCAAACAGAGACAGTGTTGTTATAATAAATATAATACTGCACTGACTATGCAGTGAGCTGGATCATTATTTACTGTGTCGTTACTGAACTACACAGATGGTAACATCACTCACCCCGTTGGCGGACGGTTGGCTCTTGGGCGGCACGAACTTGTCGAGCTCGGAGGAGATCTCTTCCAACGGCGCCCCGGAGACCAGCATCCCCACGATCACCTGACAGACAACACAGGGTTTACACACTACAACACAGTGCAACATGCCATAACTGGGGTTTCTCTCTCAGTCAGTGTGTTCCCCCCTCTCTCTTACCCTGGCTCTCAGCCCCAGGGTCAGTTTGGCAGTGTGTCTGTAGGTCAGGAGGTCAGGGGTCGTCTCCCTTACTGCAGTCACCAGGTCGGCCACCTTCCCATAATGCACCACGTCTCGTCGCCGCACAGCCGTCCAAACTGCTGCAGAAATCAGGCGCAGGGGCGGGGCCAGGAGACGCAGGGCGTCCAGGGAAAGGGAGGGAGCTGAGAGACAGAGAGAGAGGGTTAATGCAGACACACTGACTGACTGAACACTACAGCACATTAACACTGCACTGAGAGAGAGAGGGTTAATACAGACACACTGACTGACTGAACACTACAGCACATTAACACTGCACTGAGAGAGAGAGGGTTAATACAGACACTGACTGACTGAACACTACAGCACATTAACACTGCACTGAGAGAGAGGGTTAATGCAGACACACTGACTGACTGAACACTACAGCACATTAACACTGCACTGAGAGAGAGGGGGTTAATACAGACACTGACTGAACACTACAGCACATTAACACTGCACTGAGAGAGAGAGGGTTAATACAGACACACTGACTGACTGAACACTACAGCACATTAACACTGCACTGAGAGAGAGGGTTAATACAGACACACTGACTGACTGAACACTACAGCACATTAACACTGCACTGAGAGAGAGGGGGTTAATACAGACACTGACTGAACACTACAGCACATTAACACTGCACTGAGAGAGAGAGAGGGTTAATGCAGACACACTGACTGACTGAACACTACAGCACATTAACACTGCACTGAGAGAGAGAGGGTTAATACAGACACACTGACTGACTGAACACTACAGCACATTAACACTGCACTGAGAGAGAGGGTTAATGCAGACACACTGACTGACTGAACACTACAGCACATTAACACTGCACTGAGAGAGAGGGGGTTAATACAGACACTGACTGAACACTACAGCACATTAACACTGCACTGAGAGAGAGAGGGTTAATACAGACACACTGACTGACTGAACACTACAGCACATTAACACTGCACTGAGAGAGAGGGTTAATACAGACACACTGACTGACTGAACACTACAGCACATTAACACTGCACTGAGAGAGAGGGGGTTAATACAGACACTGACTGAACACTACAGCACATTAACACTGCACTGAGAGAGAGAGGGTTAATACAGACACACTGACTGACTGAACACTACAGCACATTAACACTGCACTGAGAGAGAGGGTTAATACAGACACACTGACTGACTGAACACTACAGCACATTAACACTGCACTGAGAGAGAGAGGGTTAATACAGACACACTGACTGACTGAACACTACAGCACATTAACACTGCACTGAGAGAGAGAGGGTTAATACAGACACACTGAACACTACAGCACATTAACACTGCACTGAGAGAGAGAGGGTTAATACAGACACACTGACTGAACACTACAGCACATTAACACTGCACTGAGAGAGAGAGGGTTAATACAGACACACTGAACACTACAGCACATTAACACTGCACTGAGAGAGAGAGGGTTAATACAGACACTGACTGAACACTACAGCACATTAACACTGCACTGAGAGAGAGAGGGTTAATACAGACACTGACTGAACACTACAGCACATTAACACTGCACTGAGAGAGAGAGGGTTAATACAGACACACTGACTGACTGAACACTACAGCACATTAACACTGCACTGAGAGAGAGAGGGTTAATACAGACACACTGAACACTACAGCACATTAACACTGCACTGAGAGAGAGGGTTAATACAGACACTGACTGACTGAACACTACAGCACATTAACACTGCACTGAGAGAGAGAGGGTTAATACAGACACACTGACTGAACACTACAGCACATTAACACTGCACTGAGAGAGAGGGTTAATACAGACACACTGACTGAACACTACAGCACATTAACACTGCACTGAGAGAGAGAGGGTTAATACAGACACACTGAACACTACAGCACATTAACACTGCACTGAGAGAGAGAGGGTTAATACAGACACACTGAACACTACAGCACATTAACACTGCACTGAGAGAGAGAGGGTTAATACAGACACACTGACTGGACACTACAGCACATTAACACTGCACTGAGAGAGAGAGGGTTAATACAGACACACTGACTGAACACTACAGCACATTAACACTGCACTGAGAGAGAGAGGGTTAATACAGACACACTGACTGAACACTACAGCACATTAACACTGCACTGAGAGAGAGAGAGGGTTAATACAGACACACTGACTGAACACTACAGCACATTAACACTGCACTGAGAGAGAGGGTTAATACAGACACACTGACTGACTGAACACTACAGCACATTAACACTGCACTGAGAGAGAGAGGGTTAATACAGACACACTGACTGAACACTACAGCACATTAACACTGCACTGAGAGAGAGAGGGTTAATACAGACACACTGACTGAACACTACAGCACATTAACACTGCACTGAGAGAGAGAAGGTTAATACAGACACACTGAACACTACAGCACATTAACACTGCACTGAGAGAGAGAGGGTTAATACAGACACACTGACTGGACACTGTTACATTAGAGAACATTATACGATGCAGGAACACAACCACTGAAAGACACAGAGGGGGGCACCAACACAGAGACACAAAGATAGACAGCGAGACGTGAGACACACTTTAAAACAAAAGAGAGAGAAAGATAAAGCTAAGAAGGAAAATCAGCCAGCCAGCCAGGCACTCGGTCTCCCTCTCCCTCTCCCTCTCCCTCTCCCTCTCCCTCTCTCCCTCTCTCTCTCTCTAATCCGATCCCCAATGTTTCAGTACCAACTCCCAGCCCGTCCCTATCGGCGATCGCGGCTCGGTTCTGCTCACCCTCCGGGTCCGAGTCCATCCCGCAGTCCGGGGCTGATACAACACACAACACCGGAAACCTCAGTCTGCTTTAAATGAGAGCCGCAGCTACCGCGGTTACAACACCAGCACAGCCATTAAAAAACAATACATAAAACGCTATTAAAAATGCATCCGATCATCATGCAAATAACATTAACCACGGCGATCGGAATTCACTTTACAAAACTAACAAACACACGAACTGAACTCCCGAACTCCCGCCATCTCCGCCACCGGACATGCACTAGATCATGACAACATCCCCTGTATGTGGACCGGTGCATGCTGGGTATTGTAGTCCTGCCTTCCCTTTCCTTCACCGATCAGAACAGACTTCTCTGTGATTTTGTAGTTGTCTTTGTTAATCCCTAACTGTGTGACAGTCAACAACATTTTCACATATTCCCAACATGACAAGGGCCGTGTGTGTTATTGAAACAATGAGAAAGAGAACAGAGAGATAAGGAGAGAGAGAGAGAGAGAGAGAGAGAGAGAGAGACAGACAGACAGAGGAGGGACTTTGCTCAGTCCAATCTCTGCCACACAGATAGCTGGGCTAAAGTCCATTTGAACAGAGAAACAAAGAAACAGAGACACAGACACACAGAGAGAAACAGCGAGACACAAATACACAGAGAGAGACATACATTCGGAGAGACCGAGACACGGAGACAGAGACGCACAGAGAGGACGGTCAATCAGAAGGACAGGGGAGAGACACGGAGAGAGACTGCTAAGCTATGGAGAAACTGTCAGCGACGTCATCATCGCTGATCAGGTGAGACGAACAGTCAGAGATGCTTCTGTCCTGACTCAAACCAACGCAGAAGTCCAGCGACCCCTGACCTCCCTCTGCCCCCCTGACCCTGTCCATCTCCCTCTATCCTTCTCTGCCTCCCTGTCCCTCTCTGCTTTTCTCTCAATCTTACCTCTCTCTCTCGGTGCAGTGTTAATATACTGTAGTGTCCAATCAGTCTGTATTAACCCTCTCTCTCTCTCAGGTCGGTCTCTCGGAAGGTATGGGCACCCTCCCAGCGCCCATTCCGGGTCTGTGCCCATGACCGCGGCACCAAGAAGGGAATAACTGCGTCAACGCTGGAGGAGCTGAAAGAAAGAGTGAGGGAGTGTCAGTGTATCAGTCAGTCAGTGTTTCAGTCAGAATATCCATGGGTCAATGTATTTGTCAGTCAGTCAGTGTGTCAGTGTGTCAGTCAGTCAGTCAGTCAGTGTGTCAGTCAGAATGTCAGTGTGTCAGTGTATGTCAGTCAGTCAGTCAGTCATTGTGTCAGTCAGTCAGTGTGTCAGTCATTCAGTCAGTGTGTCAGTCAGAATGTCTGTGTGTCAGTGTATTTGTCAGTCAGTCAGTCAGTGTGTCAGTCAGTCAGTGTGTCAGTCATTCAGTCAGTGTGTCAGTCAGAATGTCTGTGTGTCAGTGTATTTGTCAGTCAGTCAGTCAGTGTGTCAGTCAGTCAGTGTGTCAGTCAGTCAGAGAGTCAGTCAGTGTGTCAGTCAGTCAGTGTGTCAGTCAGTCAGTCAGTGTGTCAGTCAGAATGTCTGTGTGTCAGTGTATGTCAGTCAGTCAGTCATTCAGTCAGTCAGAATGTCTCTCAGTGTATTTGTCAGTCAGTATGTCTGTGTCAGTGTATTTGTCAGTCAGTCAGTGTCAGTCAGTCAGTCAGTCAGTGTGTCAGTCAGAATGTCAGTGTGTCAGTGTATGTCAGTCAGTCAGTCAGTCATTGTGTCAGTCAGTCAGTGTGTCAGTCATTCAGTCAGTGTGTCAGTCAGAATGTCTGTGTGTCAGTGTATTTGTCAGTCAGTCAGTCAGTGTGTCAGTCAGTCAGTGTGTCAGTCAGTCAGAGAGTCAGTCAGTGTGTCAGTCAGTCAGTGTGTCAGTCAGTCAGTCAGTGTGTCAGTCAGAATGTCTGTGTGTCAGTGTATGTCAGTCAGTCAGTCATTCAGTCAGTCAGAATATCTCTCAGTGTATTTGTCAGTCAGTATGTCTGTGTCAGTGTATTTGTCAGTCAGTCAGTGTCAGTCAGTCAGTCAGTCAGTGTGTCAGTCAGAATGTCTGTGTGTCAGTGTATTTGTCAGTCAGTCAGTCTGTCAGTAAGTCAGTGAATGTTTCAGTCACTCAGTTTCAGTCAGAATATCCATGTGTCAGTCAGTCAGTCATTCAGTCAGTCAGTGTGTCACTCAGTGTATCAGTGTACTAACCCATGTGTCTGTGTCCAGGCGGCACTGGCCCTGTGTCTGTGTGTCTCCGCAGTGCTCAGTGTGGTGTGCGAGGAGGACGGGACAGGCGTAGACTGTGATGACTTCCTGTTCTCACTGAGTGATGGCACCACGCTCATGGTCCTGGAGCCTGGCCAGAACTGGACCCCCAACACGGTAAGAGCAACACACTGACTGACTCACTGACTGACTGACTGACTGACACACTTACTGAAGACTGACACACTGACTGACAGAGAGACACTGACTGACACACTGAGGCACTGACTGACTGACTGACACACTGACTAACTGACTGGCACACTGACTGACACATGGTCTCTCATTTTCATTCTCTCTCAGAAGGGCGG
Organism: Amia ocellicauda; assembly: GCF_036373705.1. NCBI lineage: Eukaryota > Metazoa > Chordata > Actinopteri > Amiiformes > Amiidae > Amia > Amia ocellicauda. The sequence continues at coordinate 9,661,691 of NC_089863.1, forward strand.
TCTCTCGTTTGCCTCCTCCAATCAAAAGCGCCGGAACACAAAGGACATTGCGAGTGTGACCTTTGACCTGTATCGCATGTCGCCACGGGACGTATTTGGCAGCCTGTCTGTGCGTGCCACCTTCCAGGGCCTGTACTCTGTCAGCGCACACTTCCAGTGCTTGGGGCCCAAGAAAGTGCTGAGGTGAGTGTGTGTGTGTGTGTGTGTGTGTCTGATTGTTAAAGACCATCGGGCAGTGTGACCGTGTGTCTGTCCACCTCTCGGTTTTGTGTCCAGTCAGTATGTCTGTATTGATAGCCCTCTGTCTCTCTCTCCCAGGGAGGTTCTCCGTGTCTGCTCCTCTCTCCTCCAGGCTATGGGTCACCTGTTGATGACATCAGCCGCCCTGATTCGCCGGGTCATTGAGGGAGCTGACCACTGGCAGCCCACCTACGCCCCACCCAGCCCCACCCACACGAGGGAATATTGGAACTGAAGCAACCAATGGGATAGCCATCCTATCTGACCCCACCCCCAAAGCTTATCAGTGTCAAAGACTGCAAATCTGATGTAATAATAGCAATAAAGATAATATTAGAATTTAAATTATCTCAATAAACTTCGTCTGCATGTCTCATTACTTTTTGCATTACATATTATTGGATATGTATTTTTTGTGGTAGTATGCAGATGAACACCAGTGATCATTTGTAATTTAATTAGTAGTACAATTTAGGTCAGGAGTAGTTGCATCAGTCTGTAAAAGTAAGTAGGATAGTAGCCGTAGTGTAATAGCAGTTATATTCATAGTAGCATGTAAGTACTTTATATTTATTATTATTATCCATCCATTTTCGAAACCGCTTATCCTGGTGAGGGTCGTGGGGAAGCCGGATCCAGTAGGCATAGGCAGGCATAGAGCGCAAGTCAGGAATACACCCAGGACGGTAAGCCAGTCCATCACTGGGCAACACACACACACACAGGGCAATGTAGAGAGACTAATCAACCTAACCCGCATGTCTTTGAGCGGTGGAAGGAAATCAGAGCGCCTGGAGAAAACCCATGCAGACACGGGGAGAACATGCAAACTCCACACAGATAGGACTCGAACCTGGGACCCTGGAGCTGTGAGGCAGTAGTGTTAACCATGCCACCCATTACTATTATTATTATTATTATTATTATTATTATTATTATTATTATTAAGTGATCATAAAGTGGAAATAGCCCAAAGAGAAATGAAGCTGTTTTTACATCATGACCCCTTTATAATATGCAAATATTATAAGAAAATGGAAGAAAAAAAAAAGTTTGTAAAACTGGTTAAAATTTTGTACAGTGTACCATTTTAAAAATATGGTACAATTTAGTGCGATGTATCATGGTAAAAAAGTGGTAAAATGTAGTGTGATGTATCATAGTAAAAATATGGTGAAGTGTAGTGTGAGGTAGCATGGTTCTAATGTGGTAAAATGTTGTGCAATGTTCTAGCATAGTAAAAATATGGTAAAGTGTAGTAAACTTACAAACACAGCGGCGCTGTCCCCTGTGAACTCCTGAGCACGGGGTCCGTCCCCAATCTGACCCGGGTGAGTTGAAGGAAACTAGAAATACAACAATTAAAATAACGATATGAGCGCTTTTCACAGCTGCACAGCAAAGCGACACGCCCGGGCCCACAGATGCTCTGATATCCCTCCGTATCCGGGCTGCGTGAACCACATCTCCAACACGCTGTGTTGGCGTACCAGACTAACAGCGCATTGGGGAGCTGGTCTATTCCCACCCAAGATGGCGGCCCGATCTCCCGCTGTGCCGCGCAGGAAAGGCCCCGGGTGAGCCCGTGCGCGAGGCGAGCCCGGCCGCGGGGAGCAGTTGGGTTTTGGGCGGGAAGGTGAGTGTGAGCGGCCTCTCCCTCTCCCTCTCCCTCTCCTTCTCCCTCTCCCTCTCCCTCTCCTTCTCCCTCTCCCTCTCCCTCTCCTTCTCCCTCTCCTTCTATCTCCCTTTACCTCGGTTTCTCTCTCTCTGAGTTATACGCCATTGTATCAGTTCCAGTACCGCTGTTTTTCCAAGTTACCGACAACGTTTTCAGTCCGCTGAGTCGCTCACTCCTTCGGTACATTTAGCCGACATGAATTATCTATTTTTTTCATAATTAATTTGGTATTTAAACGTGTACAGCAGCAGCAGGCGGGGGGATGGACTGGCTGCACTGTAACCGCTGTTTCCGCACCGAGGCGGCCCGGCTGTGTGTGTCCAGCTGCGGCCACACCTGCTGCCAGAGCTGCGCCAGCCCAGGTACACGGCGCGCCTGCGCACTGGCACACACAGGACAGCCACACAAAGAGGGAGCACTGACTGTCTGTCTGTCTGTCTGTCTGTAGAGAAGTGCGGAGTGTGTGGCGCTCCCTGCAAATACCTCCTGCTGTCTGACAAGGTGAGATCAGCAACACTACTAGCACTCTACTGTTATCATTATTATTATTGTTATCATCATCATTATTATTATGATCATTATTTGTTTACCCCTCTCTCTCTCATTCAGATGAAGGCCCAGGAGCAGGTGTATTTCAGGGACACAGTGGAGCTGACCCAGAATCGCCTGGAGCACCTCACCCAGGTCACTGTCTCTGTGTCTCTGTCTCTCTCTATGATTGTCTCTCTGCCCTGTCTCTGTCTCTGTCTCTTTCTCTCTGACCCCGTCTCTCTGTCTCTGTGTCTTTAGCTCTGTCTGTGACTCTGTCTCTCTGCCTCTCTCTCTCTGACGCTCTGTCTCTGTGTCTTTAGCTCAGTCTCTCTTCCTCTGTCATCTCTGTTCCTGCCTGTCTGTTTCTGTCAGCCTGTGTATGTCTTTCTGTTTTGACAGTCTATCTAATACGCTCAGTCTATCTTTCCCTACCTATATGTCTCTGTCTGTTGTCTGTCTGTCTAGGCAGCTGTGTCCCTCTATCTACCAAAATAACGGAACAAGTCCTGGTTTATAATACGTCATTCTCACCCCCGTTGGCTCCCTCCTCTCCCTGTCTCTCAGATCTCTCTCTTCCAGAAGACGCAGATGGTGAGAGTTCTGTCGTTTTTCAAGCGCAAGTCTTCCGAGCTGGAAAGGAGGCTGGAGGAGGTGTGTAAGGCCAGTCATAGGTGAGAGGAACTGGACTGCGACTCTCCGACTCTCTCTCTTCTCTCTGTCTCTCAGTGCAGTGTTAATGTCCAGTCAGTCAGTGTGTCAGTTTCTCTCTCCCTCTCTCTCAGGGAGATTTCTGAGCTCAGGAAGGAGAACTCAGAGTTGAAGAGGCTCCTTTCTCAGAGGGGGGTGAGAATAGAATAAAGTCTGCAGCTTACACGCCCCCCATCCCCGTGCTGTGCTAATGTACTGTACTGTCCAGTCAGTGTGTCAGTGTCTCAGTGTGGCATCAGTGTGTCAGTTAGTCAGTCAGTGTGTCAGTGTATGAAATCTCTCTCTTGCTCTCTCAGGCATCACCTGGACCTTTACAATCAAACAGGTGAGAGACACTAAAAAGTACAGCAATCATGACCGATGATCTCGCTGCTGCTGCTGATGATGATGATGATTAACACCTGTTTGTGTTGAAGGTGTGACCAGCAGTCACGCCCCGTGGCCATAACCTCGCCAGGTAACTCGCCCCGGTGCAGCGCTGTGTTAGTATGAGCGACAGGCCTTGTGCCGGACGTACGAGTATTCCAGTAGTAGTTGGGTTGTGTATCTGTTGTCACTGTAGCCATTTCAGTGACTGCAGCGGCCACTCTCTCTCTTTCAGTTACCCCCAGGCAGAGCAGCTGCCCAGTCAGGTAAGAGAGAGAGACTCAGTCCGGTATCAGGGTCCCCGGTGACCCCAGCTCCAGTCCATGGGATCAGAGGTCAGAGGCGGTGAGTGATTCGGCTCCTCTTCTCTTCCAGCCGGTCCAACTCCATCGAGTCCCTGGAGAGATACAGGGCGACACGTTCTGCACACACTGTGAGTCTCCTTCTCTCCCTCTCTCTCTCTCTGTACTGTGTGTTTATTAACCCTCTTCCTCCCTCCCTCCCTCCCTCTCTCTCCCAGACTCCTGCCTTCAACATCAGTCTCTCCAGGCACAGCACCCCCACGGAGCCCGCCTTCAGTGAGTACGGCACAGGCACGTAAAGACAAAGAGTGTAGTTGAGTGTAGTGCCGTACTGTTGACCTGTGTGTGTTCTGTCTCCGGCACAGGGACGCCCAATAACTCGGCTGTCAGCGGAGTAGTGTACAGGTACGCCCCCTATCTCTCTCACTGCGGTACCGCCACTACACGCCACTGTTACACCAGCCCAACCCCCGCCGGTGCCACAGTGTCAGTCAGGCCCACAGACACGTCTAGAGGAATTACTTACAGTACTGCTCTCTAAACAACCTGAATGTAACTGTAAGAGCATTCCCTCTCTCCCTCTCTCTCTCAGGTCCGTCTCTCTCACTCCCAGTGCGTTCCAGATCGGCCCTCTCTTGGGACTGCAGTCTCCGGTCCTCAGGGGAGCGACCCGATCAGCGCCCAGCTCTCACTATACACGTAAGCCGCCCCCTCTGTCCCATCGATCCGACAGTTGCACGCTGTTGATGACGCGCCTCGCCCTTTGACCTGGCGCTGTGGTTTGTGTTCCAGGAGACACCCCAGTGTACAACTGAGACCCCACAGACAGTCGGGCAGGAAGGGAGAGAGACGCAACCCTGCAGATCTGATTAAATCTGATGTAGTAATAACAATGAAGATAGTTCTAGAATTTAAACGATCTGGATATTCCCATTGTATGTCCACACACTCCCTCCCTCGGTCCCTCCTGCCCTCTGTCACTCCCTCCCTTACTCCTTCACCCTCTCCCTCTCATTCCATCTCCCTCCCCTTCATTCTCACTCCCTCCCTCCTTCTCCCTCCCTCCCCATTCTCATTCCATCTCTCCCTCCTCTTCATTCTCACTCCCTTATTCTCACTCCATCCCTCATTCCATCTCTTCCTCCCCTTCATTCTCACTCCATCCCTCCTTATCCCTCCCTCCCCCTCATTCTCACTCCATCTCTCCTTCCCCTTGATTCTCCCTCCCTCTCCCTCCTCATTCTCTCCATCCCTCCCTCCCCTTCTCCCTCATTCCATCTCTCCTTCCTCTTCATTCTCACTCTATCCCTCCCTCCCCTTTATTCTCACTCCATCCCTCCTTATCCCTCCCTCCCCCTCCCCCTCATTCTCACTCCATCTCTCCTTCCCCTTGATTCTCCCTCCCTCTCCCTCCTCATTCTCTCCATCCCTCCTTCTTCCTCCCTCCCTCCCTCCCTCCCCTTCTCCCTCATTCCATCTCTCCTTCCTCTTCATTCTCACTCTATCCCTCCCTCCCCTTTATTCTCACTCTATCCCTCTCTCCCCCTCCTCTTCACTCCTGACCCCACAGAGCAGACAGCAGTAAGCAGTTGGTTCAGTTTATTAGAAACGGGTACAAAACGACAGTGAAGTAACAATCGGGCCTCAGGCTCTCTATACAGGGGGGCAGGGCTGGACTCTACACACTACCGGCTCAGCGGCAAGAGAAACACCCAGAATGCTCCTCCTCACTACAACACACCCTGACGCAGCTCCCCCACGCTACACAAACAATAAATTAGGAGGAAAATACATGCTGGTATGGGTTCATTATCATCATCTGTGTGAAGGAAACAAACTCGCTAATAAAAATAAAGTCTGTTGTAATTTCAATGCTACAGGACTCCCTAACTCCCTCACACACACACAGACACTCACTCGACCCCGATTCCTGAGACTGACAGATGGAGAGAGAGGAGAGGTGGACGGAGGCAGAGATGGCACGAGGAAAGAAACAGGTGAAAGACAGACTGATATGTTGACATCTGTGCAAGAACAGAAAACACTTGGCGCTTCACCTCCGACTGCTCTCTCTCTCTCTCTCCACCACTTTTTATTGCCGTTAAAACGATTTCGTCTTCCTGTGTGGATACCTACACATATACAGATGCAGTACGTGTGTCAGCATGTGCAATTTAGTTTGTATAAATACCTAGTGCAGGTGTGTGTGTGAGTGCACTAATATACAGACATCCTCTAACACACTTTCTCTCTCTCTCGCACTCACATACAGTCAGTTAACAGGTCTGCAATGTCCACTACTTAAATAAAATATTATAAAACTGTATTCACCGCCCTGCTCCTCTTCTTCATCAACACTACAGTACCTACAATTAGAGATTAAGGAAAATAAAACAATTCAAAAATATAACTCTACATTTAATGCTGGTTGAAGTGGCAGGAGTGTCTGCGCAGGTGGGGGGACACTCTCTCCGAGTTCACAGCAGGCTCATCCCGGGGGGGGCGGCCCTGCGTCCACCTTTTCTCCCGTACTGTCTCTCCCGGACGGGGGGACGCACTTCTCTGTGCCTCGCGGCGCCCCCCTACCCCCTACGCACTCCCTCCGCCCCTCCCTCACAACACGCCCTCCCCGTCGCTGATGTGCACCTCCACCTCGGCCATGCCGCTCTGCTGGCAGCGGAACCAGTCCCGGACCTGCTGGTAGCTCATGCGGGTGCGCCGGCACAGCGCGTCCAGGTCGTGCTCCCGCAGGGCACCGGTGCTGCTCAGGTAGCGCTGGAGCGGACGGGTGTCCCAGCCCGGGTTCTGCCCCGCCCCCAAGCCCAGCCCTAAATCGGCTTCCCCTTTTGCCCCACCGCCTCCCCCCGCCACCGCGGCCTTGCCGTTGCTGTGGTGCGGGAGGGGAGGCGTGGCGGCGGCGGGGCTGGGGTGCCCGTCCCGGTCGCTGCCGTGTTGGCGGCGTCCCCGCCCGCCGCCCCTCCGGCCCCGCCCGCCGCTGCCGCCATGCTGCCGGCCCGTCTGCGTGCTCTGGATGTCGGAGGCCAGGTCGTGCGCCACGCCCTTCACCCAGCGCAGCTGCCCGTTCTTGACGGCGTAGCGTGTGTCGCCAAACCACTGGATGACGTCGGGCCGCGGCAGGCCGGTCTGCTGCACCAGCCGGGAGTAGTCCTCGCTGCGTGGCCACTGGCACTGCAGGAAGAAGGACTTGAGCGCGTCCAGCTGCGCCTTGGTCTTGCGTGGGCGCCCGCTGGCCGTCAGCACGGCGGGGGAGGGGGACGGGGACGGGGACGGGGATGGGGACGGGGCGGGGGCGATCTTGTGCTTGTGTCTCTGTTTGGGCGGGGCGTGGGCGAGGGGAGAGCGGGGGGGAGGGGGCAGGGTGTTCTTGGAGGCGTAGAGGGCGGTGGAGAGGGTGGGAGCGGGAGGCAGGGGAGAAGGCAGGTGCGTCTCCAGTTCTCCACGGCCGTTGACAAAGAGCACCGGGCCCCGTTCCTCCTCATCATCATCTACCACCTCCACCTCCTCATCCTCCTCATCCTCCTCCTCCTCCGTCACCTCCTCTACCACTCCTCCTCCCCCTCCCTCGTCCTCCCCCAGCTGGTACCCGCCGGCCGCCATCCCGCGCAACAGGAAGTCCTCCGAGAACGACGCGCCCACGCCGTTATTGTTGTTGCCGCTGTGGAAGCTCAGATCTTGGACGTCGGGATCGTCCTCGAGGTGGCTGTCAGGCTGAGCGGCATCGTCCCCACCCCGGTCCAGGTCCGGGCCATAGCTGCTGGTGCCTTGAGCAGGGGGGTGTGGCTGTAGGTCGTCGTCGGCGAGCCGCACCGGCCCGGCCGCCGTCGCCGGCCCCCCGCCTCGGCCCGTGAGCCGGTAGCGGCTGTCGCTGAACCACTTGCGCACATCGTTGCGGCTCAGCCCGGTCTCGGCCTGCAGGCGGCGCAGCTCAGGCTCAGGGGGGGAGCTGTACCGGGCGAAGCTGCGCCGCAGGGCTTGGAGCTGCTCCTTGGACTTCTTGTAGCGGCGGGCGGCGGGCAGGCCGGTGAGCGCCAGGGCCAGGGCCGGGCTGTAGGAGTCGGGCAGGGGGCTGTAGTAGAACCTAGTGCCGCTGGCGGTTGTGTGCAGCCCGGGGACGTGGTGGTGGTCTTTGGGGGTGGACAGCCTAGCGCGCTTGTGAAATGGCTCCCCACCTCTCCCCTCTTCCTCCTCCTCCTCCTCATCCGCCTCCACCTCCACTTCCGCCTCCGCCCTCGCTCCGTTCTCATACCCTCCCTGTTCCTCCTCCTCCTCCTCGCTCTGCATCGCCCCCAGCTTCCTCCTGGTCTCCTCGATCTCCTCGCTGGCCCAGCTGATGCCATAACGGATGCGCTGCACCATGAACCACACCTTCACCTTGTCCAGCGCCAGCCCCGCCGCCTCCGCCAGCTCCGCCAGCTCGGCGCCCGACGGGTAGGGGAACAGGTTGAAGGCCTGGACCAGCGACGGCACCGAGTCCAGCTCCCGGGTCTGGTCGGACTGGGTCCACACCAGCTTGAGCCCCTCGGACACCAGGGGCAGGCAGACCACGGCGTTGCGGTTGGTGCAGAAGTTGCCCGAGTTGGAGGCGGCGTGGGGCGGGGGGGGGGAGGAGGACGGGGAGGAAGAGGAGGAGGGAGAGGGAGTGTTGGCACGCGCCCTCCTCTTCTCCTCCCTCCATCCCTCCATCTCACTCACTCGGAGGTAGGAAATGGCCACTGCATTCATCTCCCCTCCCACTCCTCCTCTCCCTCGCCCCTTCTCCATCTCCTCCCCCTCCTCCATCTCGGTCAGCAGCAGCTTCGTCCCTCTCTCCATCCCGTCCTCCTCACCACCGCAGCCTTTCCTTCTTTTTCCCTCTTCCCTTCGCACGTCACTTGCACTCGTCTGAGGGAGAGGGAGAGAACACAAGTTTGTTAAATTTTCAGGTGGTCAGTCAGTAAATCCAGGCAATGGGCAAGCAAGCACAATGACGAGCAACCGGGCTGACAGAGGGACGGACAGACAGAGTGAGGGACAGGTATGGACGGACAACAAGGCAGTGAAACACTGCAGCACCACCCACAACAAAGCAGCGACTACAGAACCACAAAAACAAAGTGCAAAGCATATTTGTGCAGAGCGGTTCCCAAACCCAGCCTCACCCATCCATAGCCCAACTTCTCAGCGTCCCAGCCCCACCCCCACCCCCACCTTCCCCTTTCAGCCCTGCCCCCAGCTCCACCCTTGTAAGCTGCCCCTCTTCCACCTGCACCCTCTCCTCAGCACCACCCACAGGCCCACCCATCTCCTTGCCAGCCCCAGCACTGACACACACACAGCAGTACCGTGGTGTTGTGGGCCGCCGCTGCTGTCTCGCTCTCGCTCTCTGGGGGGGGCCCATCCTGTCCCTCTGCATCGACCCCTCTACCCCCGCCCTCTGCCTCCCCGCCCAGCATGCCCAGGCTGGTGACGGGGTGGATGGTGTGCAGGTGCCGGCTGAGCGTCCCCACGTCCGCTGCGTTGAACCCGCACAGACGGCACCGGAACCCACCCGGGCTGTTTCCCCCTGCACTGCTCCTGTCCTCCTCCTCTGCCTCTCCATCTCCCTTGTCCTCCTCCCAGTCAGAGGGGTGCTGGCCAGCACGTGACACCCTGCCCTCCATCTCCCGTCACCTCAGGTGGAGAGAAATCCCTCCACTAAGTGGTTAATTGGATGTCTTAATTGAATTCCACTGCAGGCTCTTGGACGGGTTCCCCTTGCAGCTGCTTAACCGCTTCCGTAAGAAAAACCCTGATTAAATCCGGATGCAAGACGATGAGTGGAACATACTAATTGGTTAATTGAGACACTAGTTGGTTAATTGGATTCCCAGGCTTGACTAACCCAGTGAGGGAAGCTGTTGCTCTGAAGTGCTGTTCTCAGTCTTGACCCCAGTCCATTCATAAATAATAATAATGTCCCTCCTAATTGGCGATGCTTCAGGGCTCAGCTGATAATTGCTTAACTGGTTGGTTGCAACCTCTTCAGAATAATTGGTTGATTGGATTCTGAGAATAAAGTCTTCACAATAAGTTCACAGAAGTTGACTCTGTTCCTGCCCCCACAAACTGCCCCTCATTTAAGTGTCTCTCTGTGTCTGTATCAAGTGTCAGTCCAGCCTAGTGCTCACATCCCGTCTCTCCCCTCTCAGAGCTCCACGCCCAGATGGGGAGAGCGAGGGCAACCACCGGCCTCTTCCCGCTCTACTTCTTCTTGCCTTCCTTTCTCGTCTCCCTCTATAGTGCAGACACAAACACAACGGACAAGAGAGGTGAGGCTGTAGGCGGCGGAGTGACGGGGCTGCTGTTCTGGGCCCTCACACCCCGAGACTCAGCTCAGTTTTGGACACACACGTGAAGACAAGCAGACACTCTCGCTCTCCCAGGCGAGCTCTCGCACCCTCTCAACCCAGTTACTCTCTGGGGCTGAAATCAAAAATCACCCCAAAAGACAAGCCCCTGATCAGTCTTGAATTTAATGAACAAAAACCTGTACTGAGCAGAGTCCCTGGGTGGGGGCACTGCAGCTGCACCATTAACACGCGTTTCAGTTTAATATTACACATCCACACACATAGGACGAGAAAAACACATGAACACACACAGAAAACACACAAATATGGGCACATGATTCTACACACACTGCTGCCACTGGAACAGATGAACAGAGGGGCAGCACAATCCCTGGGTTCGTTTTCAACACAATTCAGAGACCGAAAGTGACAGGATTCTGTCCCCGAATAGACGAGTGCGATGGAAAGAGGGAGACGTTCTCCCAGATCACCTGTCCAATCAGCTAACCGATAACAATCCTAAAGCACCACTGATCAGCTAGGCAGACAGCCAGTCTATCAATTAATATACAATTAACACCTGAACTACAGGGCCAGACTGGAGCCAGCGCTGACTGAGGAATCAGCCGGTCCCCGAGTCCAAAAGCCCACAGGGACGAGACGCACACCCTCACCTACTGCCCCGAGCCCGGGCTCGTCTCTCCCAACTTCCTTCTGCCGCTTCGTCCGATTCCCTCGTTCTCCCCCTCTCAGACGACGAAAGGGAGGGAGGAAGGGAGCGTGGTTATCCCCCTCTTTCTTCCCCCCTTTTGTATCTGTCTTATGCCCACACTATCTTGCGCCAGCTCTCTCCAGCTGCAGTTCAGCCTCCGCACACCAGGGGGCTCTGCGCTGCCTGGGGCACCCTGCCCACAGAAGTCAATCTGAAGAAAGAAAGAAAATCAGAGCGATACAGTGAGTCAGAGACAGACACGCAGGACATTACAGTACATCGGCAATAAACACAACCCCCCCAGGGGCGGAGGCAGGGGTTACACAAGCAGGCAGACTTTCACACAAAGACAGATGGACACAAACTGAACGCTACAGTGCATTAACCAAACACAGAGAGAGACAGGAGATCTTATACAAGTCCCACACAGACGCACAATCAGATATACAGAGCCATACAAGCAGACACACACACGCAGTAAACTCGGACTCCCTACAAAGAAATCCAACTATTGTTTCTACTCGAGCACATAACACCGTTGCACCAAGTAGATCAAACACCGAAATAATAACAATAATGCGCAGTATTATTATTGTTACAATAATTACTGATAACAGAGCCGGATTTTAGAGCACACACGCCACACCGTCTACGTACGATCAGGCAGAAACCAGTCAAGCCAGTTTGTCTAACTTCGCTCCTTGAACTCCGGGTCACAGGCACTCTCGACACGCGTGTAAACAGCAGCCCCGATCACCTCCGCACTCGCCGTCGGTGTCTGGAACCCGTCGCCGTTCTCGAACACAACGTTCCATTGAATAAGAACAAGAATATTCGACATTCCTATTCGAATATAGCTCCGTGTATATGTACAAACACAGCGGGCAGGGGACTCTATCGAAGGCAGAGCCGAAGATGATGCTAAAGTACAACAACAACCAAGTTTTTATATATTGTGCATGTTATGAAAATAACGCTGTTGGTGCCCGGCGTGTTTTAGTGCGATGGCGCAGCAGCCGTAAAGGAAGATAAACACGCTCACATGTCGCTACTTACGGAGAGTTCACTGCCGATGTCCAACCGTCCTCATTCTGATTCTTTCTTTCTTTCTCTCTCTCTCTCTCTCGCTCTCCGTGGGATAAAAAAAGCAACAACACAACCGTCGCCCCCTCTCTCGCCTCTCTCCGGGTCCTCAGGGAGAAAGGCGACCGCTTACGCACGACATTTCGTACTTTTCCAAATAAAATAAACAAACTCCCTCCGACACGTCTGATTCTGCCCGTCCGCTGTCGGGTTTCCTGGAAGAGGGGGCGTGTGTTTAAAAAATCCCCAAAAGTACGAAAACGGAGTTATTACTCGTCCGTTGGGAGCTGCGATTCGGTTTCGCTAGCGCCGTGTTTTTTTTGTTCTTGGACTATAATAGGAGGCGGACAGAGCCCGTCCACATAAATCGAGGCCAGGCTGCGGAGCAGGAAACTCAAAAACTAGGCCTCTGTCTCCCGGGGTGATGGGGGAGGGGGCGTGGCTGGGTGGTCGTAAAAGGCCGGGCTGACCTTATTGGGCGGGTTGTGGGGGGGGTGTCTGTATTTGGGAATGGAAAGCGGCGGGGGACGGGGAATGGGAGGGCTACGGTGGGGCTGATGTCCGAGTGCAGACGATAGGGCTCTTGCACAGGAAGAGAAGTGGCGAGGGAGGCTGTGGCCTCCATCTTAGGTAGGGAATGTGGCTGATTTCTGTAAACTAAGCTCAGAGTTTGAGATGTTACCTTCAGGAAGGCGATATACACTGATCAGTCATAACATTATGAAAACCTGCCTATAATTGTGTAGGTCCCTCTTTTGCCACCAAAACAGCCCTGACTTGGATTCCACTAGACCTCTGAAGGTGTGCTGTGGTATCTGCCACCAAGACGTTAGCAGCAGATCCTTTAAGTCCTGTAAGTTGCGAGGTGGGGCCTCCATGGATTGGACTTGTTTGTCCAGCGCATCCCACAGACGCTCGATTGGATTGAGATCTGGGGAATTTGGAGGCCAAGTCAACACCTTGAACTCGTGATTCATCAGACCAGGCCACCTTCCATTGCTCCATGGTCCAGTTCTGATGCTCACGTGCCCATTGTAGGCGCTTTCGGCAGTGGACAGGGGTCAGCATGGGCACCCTGACTGGTCTGCAGCTACGCAGCCCCATACGCAACAAACTGCAATGCAATGTGTGTTCTGACACCTTTCTATCAGAACCAGCATTCACTTTTTCAGCAATTTGAGCTACAGTAGCTTGTCTTGGCCGCCCATGACCCTGTCACCGGTTCACCGCTTTTCCTTCCTTGGACCACTTTTGATAGGTACTGACCACTGCAGACCGGGAACACCCCACAAGAGCTGCAGTTTTGGAGATGCTCTGACCCAGTCGTCTAGCCATCACATTTTGGCCCTTGTCAAAGTCGCTCAGATCCTTACGCTGCCCAGTTTTCCTGCTTCTAACACATGAACTTTGAGGACAAAATGTTCACTTGCTGCCTAATATATCCCACCCACTGACAGGTGCCACGATAACGAGATTATCAGTGTCATTCACTTCACCTGTCAGTGGGCATAATGTTATGGCTGATTAGTGTAGGTTGCCTGTGTCAATCAAAAATGTATACAGGAAATATTTTATTCCCACTGCAATTAGCTTTCTTAACACAAGATGATGGGCAGCATGATGGCATGGTGGTTAGCACTGCTGCTTCACAGCCCCGGGGTCCCGGGTCAAGTCTCAGCTCAGGAGCCTGTCTGTGTGGCCCCTGTGTCTGTGATCTATATGTGGATGGATTATATTTTGTTGTGTTTTTCATCAAGTGAGACCAAAGACAATTTTCCACTCTGTGTATTGTATTGTATTGTATTGTATTAAGGAAATTATATGTACTAATTACCAAATGGTAATTTGACTGTGGAGTTCAGGGGCTTTCTCTCTGAAGAGGCCCCAAATACCTCACCCGTACATGAGGTAACCAAAGAGCACATAATGAGACCAGCTTCTACCGGTCTGTATCAGATGCATCTCTCTGCAGACACACAATACAAATTTAGTACAGAACGTACGTTCTGTAAAACCACAAGAAGATGGGGAAGTGGGCACACGACCCCCTTTGCCTACCTAGACATGCGTTAGATACGTGTGGAATATAAATATAGCGAAATGGCTACATATGTCTCCATATTTGGGCATAAAATAGAAAACGTTGTGTTTAAGCTTAATCAGGAAGATAGTGAGGATATCATAAGATAGGGAGTTGTCTCCCCCTTATTGGTTCAAACAAACCCTGTCCAGGATATCGCAATATGTATATAACATCATGTAATCTCTATGATTTTAGGGAAGTAAGGACAGAGACCTGCGTGTCTGTGTGTATTACTTTTCTCCAAGCGGCTTGAATAAAGACTCTGTTTGATTCAATCTACTCTACAGTCTGATTTTTCTGAGAGCAATTAAAAGGGGATTCTTCACTTTCCAACATGCACTGACTCTCACTCTCTTTCTCTCTCACACTCAAGTTCAAATCCAGTCCAATTCAGCTCAATTAAAATGCTCTTTATTGTCATGACACCACACAGTTACCAAAGCATCCAAAGGCACCCAGAGCCTGTGTCAACAGACAACGAACCCAGACCTCTGGGGCGCCCTGCGTTCTGAGACAGAGGCGGGTCAGAACTTGCTGGCCGAAAGCGTCAGGACCCACTTGGGGATGCGCAGGAACGACGGGGTGATGTAAGAGAGCCAGGAGAGGTAGGGCACCTTGGACAGGAGATAACTGAAGGAGGTGTAGTCAACAATGCTGCAACCTGAGAGAGAGAAAGATTTGCACTGAGTTTCCCGGAGCTATCAGGAACTACATAATAATAATAATAATAATAATAATAATAATAATAATAATAATAATAATAATATTGTACCATCCACGTCTCGTATATTATATCGCCTTGACAGGTCACAGGTCATCAGAACCTTTCCTGTCAGAGATATCAGGCTCTTATCTGAGGACAACAAGAACAATACAGTTCATTAGCAGAGTGCTATAACTGAATACAACACATACATACACACACACACACACACACACACACACCTTTCGCAAGCTCCACGATACACTTGCCACTGAACTCTGGTGTCTCTCCTGTACAGAATACATCTCTAATCTGAAAGAGAGAGAGAGACAGATTAATTCCAGTGAGTTGCAGTTCCCCTACTGATCCTGTACAGCACTGTCTGTCTCTCTAATAATAATAATAATTATAATATTATTATTAATAATAATAATAATAATAATAACACCGACCTCTTGCAGCTTCTGACTGTCCAGCTCTGCGTCCATCTTCTCCTGGATGACCTCAGTACGGACAGCGCCCGGCCACAGACTGACCGACACCACACCGCTGCTCTTCAGCTCATCGGCACAGTCTGCAGCCAGACGGTCACACTGAGAGAGAGAGAGAGAGAGAGAGAGAGAGAGAGAGAGTGAGAGAAACAGAGAGACAGTAACAGACACTGAGTGAGATACAGTGAGACAGACAGACAGGATGTCAAGGGGGACATGCAGACAGGGGGTCTCACCGCAGCCTTGCCCACACCATAGGGGACATTGAAGAGTTTGCGCAGTCCCCCGAAGGACGACACCACCACCATCAAGCCCCGCCCCGCCGGGACCATGAGCCGCGCCGCGTACACACTGCAGAGATAGTGCCCCCTGCAGGCCGGAGGACACAACACTTAGACACCGTCCTCACAGCACCCTGGTACAGCACTGACTCCCACACAACTGTCTGATACAGCACTGGCTCACAGACTGGACTGGACTGGACTGGACTGGACATTACTCTCATCACTGAACTACATTGGTATTAGTAGCAGCAGTAGCTCTATGGGCTGAGGAAGCCGTCTGCTATGGGCGGATGCGGCTGGCTGTTATGGGGCTGCTGCTCAGAGGCGCTGGCTGGGTGGGACTAAGTGATGATTGACAGAAGTCACAGCAGCACTCACCTCAGCCCCGCATTGTTCAGCGTGTCCCACATGGACGGTTCCATCTCCCAGAAGCGCTTCCCCATGTTACTGAAGATGCTCTGAAAAACACAGCACAGGCCAGAGTTTGTAGGGGACAGGGGGCATTGGTAGGGGACGGTGGGCATTGGTAGGGGATAGGGTTTTTTGGTAGGGAATAGGGTGCATTGGTAGAGGACAGGGGGCATTGGTAGGGGATTGGGGGTGTTGGTAGGGGACAGGCGGGTGTTGGTAAGGGACGGGGGCATTGGTAGGGGTTTGGGGGTGTTGGTAGGGGACGGGGGCATTGGTAGTGGTTTGGGGGCGTTGGTAGGGGACAGGGGGCATTGGTTGTGGACAGTGGGCATTGGTAGAAGATAGAGGATAGGGGGTGTTGGTAGGGGAGAGGCGGATGTTGGTAGAGGACATGCGGGAGTTGGTAGGAGATTGGGGGCATTGGTAGGGGACAGGTGGGTGTTGGTAGAGGACAAGGGGCATAAGTAGGGGATTGGGGGCGTTGGTAGGGCAAAGGCGGGTGTTGGTCGGGGACAGGGGGCATTGGCAGAGGATAGAGGATAGGGGGTGTTGGTAGGGGACAGGGGGCATTGGTAAGGGACAGGAGGCATTGGAAGAGGATAGAGGAAAGGAGGTGTTGGTAGGGGACAGGAGGCGTTATTGTTGGTATGTTTATGGTTATTCAGATGGAGACCTGCACTCCAGCATACGCGTTGTTCACCAGGATGTCCAGCCGCCCGCTCTGCTCACGTGTGATTCGCTCAAACAGTTGCTTGATGTCATCCTCCTTTGTCGAATCACAGACCACGGGCACGCAGGTCCCGCCCCTCGCCTCCACCTGTGATTGGAGGAGGAGGAGCAGGGGGAGGATGAGGGCCTGTAGGCCTGGAAGACAGGCTGACCAATAGTGTGGAAGGACAGAGACCCATAGAGGGAGAGGGAGACAAACAGACAGAGGAGAGAAGAGGAAGGTATAAGAGCAATGATTAGAGGGAAGAAGAGGAGAGAGAGAGAGAGAGGGAGAATGGTAGGTGTTGACCTCACCTCGGTGGCGGTCTCTCTAAGGCTCTGCTCGTGCCGGCCGGTGATGTACACAATGGCTCTGGCCTCAGACAGCTGCAAGGCCACTCCCTTCCCGATGCCCCGGGACGCTCCAGTCACAACACACACCCAGCCAGACAGCGCCATCGCCTGGAATCTCTGAGAACTGCAGCACCGAGAGAGAGAGAGAGAGACAGAGAGAGAGAGAGAGAGAGAGGGTTAATACAGACATACTGACTGGACACAGAAGGTTAGAACACTAAATAAGACATTGAAAAATGTTATTATTAATGTTATTATTTATTTGATTATTATTTGGCAAGTCGTGCCAATAAAGCGCCTTAAACTGAAAACTGAATTGAATCAAGAGGGGGAGGGTTATTAGAGTATAAAACAGTGACTGGACAGCGCAGGACACAAACACGGTGCTGAGAGGGACAGCAGGAGAAAGTGTGAGAGAGATGAAGGACAACAGACGCAGTGAGACACCAGGTGGCTGACAGGTGAAGTGCAGCACCACACAACAACAACAACAACAGATATTGATCTGAGTTGCTTCACTTCCTGTTCTGGACTTTGGCCCTGGCCTTTAAACTGGAAGATAGAAGAGAGTGGAGATAGTACGCAGACACTGACACTGCTCTGCTCTGACTGGATACCACAGCACACTGACTGAATACCACAGTACACTGACTGGATACTACATCACACTAACACTGCTCTGACTGGATACCACAGCACACTGACACTGCACTGACTGGATACCACAGCACACTGACTGGATACCACAGCACACTGACTGGATACCACAGCACACTGACACAGCACTGACTGGATACCACAGCACACTGACACAGCACTGACTGAATACCACAGCACACTGACACTGCTCTGACTGGAGACTACAGCACACTGACTGGATACCACAGCACACTGACACAGCACTGACTGGATACCACAGCACACTGACTGGATACCACAGCACACTGACACTGCACTGACTGGAGACTACAGCACACTGACTGGATACCACAACACACTGACACTGCACTGACTGAATACCACAGCACACTGACACTGCACTGACTGGATACCACAGCACACTGACTGGATACCACAGCACACTGACTGGATACCACAGCACATTGACACAGCACTGACTGAATACCACAGCACACTGATACTGCACTGACTGGAGACTACAGCACACTGACTGGATACCACAGCACACTGACACAGCACTGACTGGATACCACAGCACACTGACACAGCACTGACTGGATACTACAGCACACTGACTGAATACCACAGCACACTGACTGGATACCACAGCACACTGACACAGCACTGACTGGATACCACAGCACACTGACACTGCACTGACTGGATACCACAGCACACTGACTGGATACCACAGCACACTGACTGGATACCACAGCACACTGACTGGATACTACAGCACACTGACTGAATACCACAGCACACTGACTGGATACCACAGCACACTGACACAGCACTGAGGGAGAGAGAGAAACTGACAGGACACTACAGTGCATTAACACGGCAGTGCATTGCATTAAGAAAAACATGAACATAGAAATCTCTCTCTGTCTTCTTATACGGGACCTTACAAGCTAACAACGTACCCGGTAATAATATAATTACCCTAATTATAGGAAGTAGCAGTATCGTATGCAGTGATGAGCGCCAGTAAGCCTCAGTAAGTGGCACTGTACCTGACACACAGCGGCGGAGAGACACTGCAGACCGGACCCCCAGCCCAGCCCGCCGGGACACTGAGCGGCGGCGCACACACTTCCGCGTACCGTAAAACACCGACGAGCTGCGCGTCTGCAGAGGCGCTATCAGACCAATACAGTGTATTGTCACACAGTGCACCGCTGCACAATACAAAGCATTACAGTGCAGTACAGGGTATTACAACCCAGTGTTTTGCAGTGCTACACTAGTTCAGTCTTCTTTTAATAATAAAATGTACTGTAATATACTGTAGTGCTGTTACAGACACGCTGCAGTGTTATCAGGGCTTGTACCACACACACTCATCTACTGACACACTATCATGGAATAACACCTATTCAATACATCACCTTGCAAAGTCACTTCAGCTCATTTTAAACCCAGTTATTATGAATAATATTAATTTTATTGTGGTTATTTTAAGTTGTATGATTTGTCTGGGACAGCTTTTCTTTACAAACACACTAGAAAATGTTATTGCTGTGATTGTTATTATTGGATGTGCGTTACACAGAGGGACAGCAACACAGACACAGGGAGAGGGAGAGAGAGGGAGAGAGGGATGGAAAGATACATTTCAGGAAAGCTTTTAACTTTTTAAGGATTCCGGTTGGTGATCATTTATTAATGAGAGAGAGCGAGAGACAGAGAAGCAGACATATTGACAGAGAGAGGCAGAGATCTGGAGGGAGCAAAGTGAGAGAGAGAGAGAGAGAGAGAGAGAGAGTGACGAGGGAGGGAAGGAGGGGGCGAAAGTGCTGGTCTTTTCCAGTCCTTCATCAATACTCTGTTTTCAAAACATCGGGAGGCTGATCAGAGACAGACAGAGAGAGAGAGAGGGTGAGCGAAAGAGATATAATTGAATTGTACTGTTTATACTACAATTACTTTATATATGACATGTTGTTTAAGTGCTTTGGCAATACTAGAGATACAGGGAAGTAGAGAGGGAGACAGGAGGAGAGAGAGAGTGAGAGAGTGTGAGGTAGAGATATAATTTAATTGTACTACAATTACTTTTAATATTACCTGTTACTTAAGTGCTTTGGCAATATTGGAGATACAGAGAAATAGAGAGGGAAAGGGACAAGGAGGGGGGGGGACTGAGAGAGAGAGAAAGGGAAAAGAGGTAGAGACAGGAGGAGAGGTGTACACAGAGCAATAGAACAGGGAAAGGAAAAGGAAAAGCGAGGGAGAAAGAGATTAAGTTCTACAGACAGACAGAGAGATATTGACAGAATGGATGGAGGGACAGAGACTCCCCGTGGCCGAATTCCACGACCTTTGACCTGCGCCACCGGCCTGTCGGACAGGAGCCGCAGTCGTGACCTGCTGGCCCCGCCTTCCCCCCTCTCTCCACGGCGTCGGGCGCGCTCGGTTCCTATCCACTCCCCCAGGGAGCCAATCAGACGCTGCCACAGCCCCGAGACCAGGAAGAGAGTGCGATTTGCTGATTCACTGGGACTGGAGCTGATATCTGTCCGTCATTACAGGTAATTATGACAATAAGAATAATCACTATTATTATTATCATTATAATCCAAGGAGGGACAGCGCCTCCACACTTGTCAAATTTACAGATGATACTAAAATAGGTGGCTCAGCAGATACAATCTCGGCAGCACAGGCTATTCAAAGGGACTTGGATAATATTCAGTTGTGGGCCGACACCTGGCAGATGAAATTCAATGTGGACAAGTGCAAGGTAATACATGCAGGTAACAAAAAGGTCCACTATAATTACACTATGGGAGGAATAGATCTAGATGAAGTAACACATGAGAAAGACCTAGGAGTCTATGTGGACTCCTCACTTTCTCCAGCCAAACAATGTGGGGAAGCAATAAAAAAGGCAAACAGGATGTTAGGGTATACTGTCAAAAGTGCAGAATTGAGATCAAGAGCAGTGATGTTCAGACTGTACAATGCACTAGTTAGAGCTCATCTGGATACTGTGTGCAGTTCTGGGCTCCACACTTCAAGAAAGATATCGCTGCTCTAGAGGCAGTTCAGAGGAGAGCAACCAGACTTATTCCAGGTCTGAAGGGAAAGTCCTACTGAGAGACTGAGGACCTGAACCTTTTCACCCTGGAACAGAGGAGACTACGTGGGGACTTGATTCAAGTCTTCAAACTCATGAAGGACATCGACCACATCAAACCAGAGGAGCTTTTCCAGATCAGCAGGGACACACGCACCCGGGGACACAAATGGAAATTGGGCTTCAAGGCATTCGAGACAGAAAACAGGAGACACTTCTTCACACAGAGAGGCATCACAATCTGAACAAACTCCCCAGCGATGTGGTTGAAGAGACAATTTGGGAACATTCAAAAACAGACTGGATAGGATCCTTGGATCACTTAGATATTAATGAACACCAAAGGAGCACGATGGGTCAAATGGCCTCCTCTCGTTTGTAAACTTTCTTATGTTCTTATGTTCTTAACGGGGGAACTGCAGCGCCCTGTGATTAATACCACAGCAGTAAGAACATTGTTTGTATTTGTGCAGTCAGTCACATGACCCGGACAGCGAATCGGACAGTGAGGGCGGCGAGTTGATGATACATGCCACACCCACGCTCTCGCCCCCTCCCACAGGCAAGAAGCCGTCGTGGTGGTCAGAGGTGAGAGGTCAACTACCCCCCTGTGTCTGTATCTGTCTGCTTCTGGCCTTCAATTTAACTTTCTCTCTCCTACCCTCCTCTCTCTGAATTAATTGTGGTCTCTCTCTCTCTCTCTCTCTCTCTCTCTCTCTCTCTCTCTCTCTCTCTCTCTCTCTCTCTTTCTCTCAGTGTGCAGTGCTGCAGTTCCAGCCCCCAGTGACCCGGCCTGATTTCGATGTTCTGCTGCGGTGCCAGCGGGTGTGTGTGGAGTCTGTGAGCCCGGGGCCCGTGTGCGTGACCGGCACAGTGCGCGTCCAGAACCTGTCTTTCCACAAGCAGGTCCTGATCCGATACACCTTTGACCGCTGGGCCTCCCACAGCCAGGTCACTGGGGCCTACCTGCCCCCCACCGTCCAGCACTGTGAGTGACTGAGTGTGTGGAACTGTGAGTCTGTGTACCTGCCTGACCCCCTCTCTCTCTCTCAGTGCAGTGTTAATGTGCTGTAGTGTTCAGTCAGTGTGTCTGTATTAACCCTCTCTCTCTCAGTGCAGTGTTAATGTGCTGTAGTGTTCAGTCAGTGTGTCTGTATTAACCCTCTCTCTCAGTGCAGTGTTAATGTGCTGTAGTGTTCAGTGTGTCTGTATTAACCCTCTCTCTCTCAGTGCAGTGTTAATGTGCTGTAGTGTTCAGTCAGTGTGTCTGTATTAACCCTCTCTCTCTCAGTGCAGTGTTAATGTGCTGTAGTGTTCAGTGTGTCTGTATTAACCCTCTCTCTCTCAGTGCAGTGTTAATGTGCTGTAGTGTTCAGTCAGTGTGTCTGTATTAACCCTCTCTCTCAGTGCAGTGTTAATGTGCTGTAGTGTTCAGTCAGTCAGTGTGTCTGTATTAACCCTCTCTCTCTCAGTGCAGTGTTAATGTGCTGTAGTGTTCAGTCAGTGTCTGTATTAACCCTCTCTCTCTCAGTGCAGTGTTAATGTGCTGTAGTGTTCAGTGTGTCTGTATTAACCCTCTCTCTCTCATTGCAGTGTTAATGTGCTGTAGTGTTCAGTCAGTGTGTCTGTATTAACCCTCTCTCTCTCAGTGCAGTGTTAATGTGCTGTAGTGTTCAGTGTGTCTGTATTAACCCTCTCTCTCTCAGTGCAGTGTTAATGTGCTGTAGTGTTCAGTCAGTGTGTCTGTATTAACCCTCTCTCTCTCTCTCTCTCTCTCTCTCTCTCTCTCTCTCTCTCTCTCTCTCTCTCTCAGTCTCTCTCAGTACAGATCGCTTCCAGTTCCGCCTGCCCCTCCCCGCCCCCCCCTGCAGTCCGCTGGCCCTCCCTCCCTCTCTGGAGTTTGCCGTGTGTTACTGCGTCCAGGGGGAGGAATTCTGGGACAGCAATGAGGGACAAAACTACGCCATCTGCTGGACAGACTGCCCTCCTGCTCCCCCACAGCAGGACACTGCCTGGATTCACTTCATATAGAGAGAAAGGGATGAAGGGATAGAGGTGGGGAGCACAGGAACTGTTTCTGGGTCATATGTATTTTATTTTTGGGGGGCTAATTAGTCCTGTATGTCTTCTCTGTACCAGTGGAGCTGTGGAGACTGACAGACACACAGACAGATGGACCATCAGAGAGAGACAGACAGGACTCCTCCAGAATTAAAGACATTTCTTGCTGTGCCCACTGTGCTGCGCTGTACTGTGCAGAGGACTGTCTTGCAGTGCTGTTGTTGTCTTTGTTGTGTATGAGTTTGTGTGTAGTGTTGTGTGTGCATTTGTAAATAACTGAATAATAATAAAAATAATAATATATTCTGGTCATTTGTTAACTGATGAAGAGTCTGTATTTTGAACAAGCTGAAATGTGGAAGCTGTCAGCACACACACAACACATCAAAAAGAAAATGAGAACCGCTCACTCAACTTGCAATCCCCCCAAAATTATACATTTGTATTTAAAGAAGAAGACAACATTTCAACACTTATGTGCCTTCATTATGGTGCGTAGACATTCAACACACACAATACACTCAACACAGATAAAAAAACGCGGAGCACACTAAACACATTCAACACACACAAGACATTCAACACACAAGACACTCAGCACACTCAACACACAAACACACACACTAACACTGTGTGTTGTGCTGGTTGGTGAAGAGAGGTGGGAACAGGGGAATAAAGATAGATTTCAGAGTTACTTGCCGGGACTGTGTGTGTCTCAGTGTGTTTGTCTCAGTTTGTGTGAGTGTGTGTGTGCGTCAGTGTGTGTGACGTCGTTGTGTTAAGTGCTGCAATTAAGGGCAAAGTACAAAGATGAACGCTGCTGTCTCTATACTTTCATTTTTCACTTTTCATAAGAAGACACAGTGCTGGTGCTGCCCGAGAGAGAGACAGAGACAGACAGAGAGAGAGAGAGGGAAGGATAGGAGGGTCCTGCTCTTTTAGAAAACCCAAAGCTGTTGATCCTTCAGGACAAGAAGAGCACAGAGGACGCGTGCTGTGAGTGTTGCATTTAATCTGTACTCATTTTATCAGGGGGACGGTGTCAGTAGAGACAGTAGATGTTGTATTGCAGAGCTGAGTTGTGTTGTGCAGAAGCAGTTGTGAGCGGCTTCAGCTCCAGTCACACAACACTTGATTTAATGACTGTATTAAAATATTCAACACTACATTAAGTCCTGTAACACTACCACAGGACAGTGTACAATACTGTAGGTATATTCAACCCATTCCTCTCCGGCAGCGGGGGTGTGAGCTACAATAACAGCCGGATATCACTTTATAGTCTGTTGTTAATCAAGGCTGGAGCCTCCTGTGTCTGGTGCCTCAGGGATGAGGTGGTGGTGGCGGGGGTCTGAGCTCTGTCAGCAAGGGGCGGGGGGGCGCAGCAGACAGACAGAGAGCACTGGGAATCACTGTGCTGCTGGGGGTGACATAGCCAGGGTTTCTGAGGACTCGTTTTCACATTTTGTATCAAATAAAGGGGATTTTAGTTTGAATATTTAAAAAAACCCTGTTGATTAATGAGGAGTGTTTTATGGCTGTGGCCGTTGATAGCAGCACTCTTTTATTGTTTTATGTGCCTGTAAAAATGCTTTCCCTGGCCACCTTCCTCAGGGCCCAGTTAATGATTAACCTGGAGTTTCAGTGGGGATACAATTTCTAATTTGACTGAGTCTGGACTCTGAGAAGCACTGCGTGTAATTTCAGACACGGCACTCATCAAAGCAACCCTGCTGTGCTACCTCACCCTCCTTCAGCAATGAGGAGGAGAAGAATAAAAAAGTGGTGCACCATTTAATTGTTACCCCATGTCACTTCCTGGCACTTGCGAGGCATCTCTTTAAAGATATTTGTGTTGGAATGGTGAAAGAGCCTGGCCTGTCACTCCAAATTAGACCACAGCAAGTCCCTGGGGAGGCTAATGAAACAGATGACAGGGGGGGGCTTAACAGCTGCTCTCACTGTCCTTATTCTTCAACAGCAGAACAAAAGGAGCGATGCACAAAAGGAAACGCAATGCCCCACAAGCCGAGGGTAAGTGGGCTGATCTGTGTGTCACATTTGGCGCAGTGTGTCTGTGTCAGTGAGGTTGAATCCCACGGGGTGTCCGAGCACATATGCACCATGTAGAAAATAAAACACTAAAAAGGCGCTGAATTTGTGACTGACCAAAGCAATGTGGCACAGTAAAGCAACAAACATCAACAGGACAAGCATCTGAACACACCTGGGGCTAAAGAGGGAGTAGGAGAAGTAGCAATAGTTACACATAGTTATTAGTAATCTAAGCATTTCGCAAGCTTAGCTAGTTTGCATTACAAATATTACAACACTGTATTAGAGGGCAGGACCTTGTTACACCAGTGTAAAGTGTTTTGACCTCCAAGGGACAGACCCTTCTCTGAGGATGCTCCAGCTCCCAGTGAACTCAGATCTACAGCTCCAGTTATGCACTGTGGAGTAAGTGCTGTTTTTGTGTGTCTGAACACCATAACCCACCTGTCTGTGCTGTGCTCCTCTGCAGGACCCAGACAGAGCCCACGAGGAATAAAGACTGAGCGACACATTGCAGAGGGTTGGGGGCTGTCACAGCCCAAGAGGGCCTGCAGCAGAGACATCCTTACCAACCGTAAGTCATGACCTCTGTGGCCCTGAGCCGCACGAACACACTGGCTAATAAAGACAATGCCGGGAAAACAGCAGATACGCATCATAATTAATATGAATAGAAATGGAAAAAGCAAGAAACAGTTGAAGATGGTGATGATGTAACCTGCTGCATGTGTTAGTCTTGTGTTTCTAACCTCCAGCATCAGCACACAGATAGTCTTTCTGGTTAAACTGAGTTATATTTGCTCTCCCAATTCAGCAGTAACCTTGTAACAGGCTGACCCTGTGTAAGACCCCTATGCTCCAGAGTCTGACCTGCTCTCGTTCTCCCTCAGTCTCCACAGGCCTTCTGCGGCTGGTGCTGCTGGGGAAGACTGGGTCAGGGAAGAGCGCCACAGGGAACACCATCCTGGGCAAGAACGTTTTTATATCAGAATGCAGTCCCAGCTCTGTCACACAGCAATGCAACAAGCGTACAAAAAATGTCTGTGGAAGAAAGGTCACTGTAGTGGACACCCCAGGCCTGTTTGACATGGCCCTGCCTGTGGACAGTGCAGCCAAGGAGACCGTGAGATGCATCCAGATGTCCTCCCCGGGGCCCCACGCCCTCCTGCTGGTGCTGCAGCT
Source organism: Amia ocellicauda (assembly GCF_036373705.1). NCBI lineage: Eukaryota > Metazoa > Chordata > Actinopteri > Amiiformes > Amiidae > Amia > Amia ocellicauda. Next base: position 9,687,732 of record NC_089863.1, read on the forward strand.
GGGCCGCTACACAGAAGAAGAGAAAAGGGCAGTCGGTATCATCCAGCAGATATTCGGAGAGGAGGCCACCAGGTACATGATAGTGCTGTTCACACATGGAGACAAACTCAAACAAACAAACATTGAGGAATTTATCAGCAAAGACCAGGACCTGCAGCAGCTAGTGACGAGCTGCGGGGACAGGTATCATGTCCTGAATAACAATGAAGAGGAAAGTCGAGGCCAGGTGACTGATCTCATTTGGAAGATCGGCAAGATGGTGCAGAACAACGGGGGCAGCTGCTACACTAGTGAGATGTACCAGAAGGCCGAGGAGAATCTCAGACAGATAGAGGAGAAGTTCTTGGACGATCTGCAGACAAAGCTTTGGGAAGTGGAGGAGAGACACCAGAGGGAAAAGAGAGAGTTAGAGCTGAAGATTGCAGACCTAGAAGAAAACGAGACAAAAAAGACAGAACTGGAGCAAAAAATGTGCGAAGAGAAGCAGGAGGTTCAGAATCATTTCCAGAAGAAGAAGAAGAAAGCAAGAGAGGAGGCAGAGAGCAGCACTATACTGCAGGACCTTTTCACTGGGGTGAAGAGTGTTTTCTATAAATTGTGGGGAAAATAGTTACATCCTGTAGTGCCCTTACATTGAAGTATGACATGGATGTGTTGAGTGCAGTAAATGATATTGCTCATATAAGCTCAGAGGGGAACAGGACAGGTGGTGATGTGTATAAAAGCATGTGTTCAGTGGTCAGTGTTGCTTATGTTTGTATATAAAGCTGTGAGGTGTATTACATTGTGTATCAAATAAAACTCTTGATTTTTGGTTTGATTTTAAATGGTGTGTTTATTTACTTCTAGCTCTGTAGTACAAACACTGCAGCAATACTGACAGGACCTGATCATGATAATGATAATTAGTGTAATAAATATAATAATATGATAGATGGAGAGATTGTCCTCTGTGACCAGTAGTCCTCTTCAGGGTCATACATAAAGACACGCATGGTGTCATCCATCTCGGCTCCAGGCTCAGTCCCACAAACAACATGGTGTCAGTTTCCATGTGCAGGTGTGTAATTCCTGTCTCAGTCAGACAGTGGGGTATTTCTATAGGGGGATTTTGGCAGCGGGTGGGGGGTAGGCTGGAGCTGCGGTTCTGTCAGGGTGTCTGTTGCTGGCGCCTCCCCTTCCCACTCCCCTACTCCCCCAACTCAACCCTGGCAACATGGTGCCTCCAGAGAGAGAGAGCGAGGGCGATGCTAACAAGGGTGAGGAGACAGAGAGCACTCAGACTGCACATTAACACTGCACTGAGAGAGAGAGGGTTAATACAGACACACTGACTGAACACTACAGCACATTAACACTGCACTGAGAGAGAGAGGGTTAATACAGACACACTGAACACTACAGCACATTAACACTGCACTGAGAGAGAGAGGGTTAATACAGACACACTGACTGAACACTACAGCACATTAACACTGCACTGAGAGAGAGAGGGTTAATACAGACACACTGACTGAACACTACAGCACATTAACACTGCACTGAGAGAGAGAGGGTTAATACAGACACACTGAACACTACAGCACATTAACACTGCACTGAGAGAGAGAGGGTTAATACAGACACACTGACTGGACACTACAGCACATTAACACTGCACTGAGAGAGAGAGGGTTAATACAGACACACTGACTGAACACTACAGCACATTAACACTGCACTGAGAGAGAGAGGGTTAATACAGACACACTGACTGAACACTACAGCACATTAACACTGCACTGAGAGAGAGAGGGTTAATACAGACACACTGACTGAACACTACAGCACATTAACACTGCACTGAGAGAGAGAGGGTTAATACAGACACACTGACTGACTGAACACTACAGCACATTAACACTGCACTGAGAGAGAGAGGGTTAATACAGACACACTGACTGACTGAACACTACAGCACATTAACACTGCACTGAGAGAGAGAGGGTTAATACAGACACACTGACTGAACACTACAGCACATTAACACTGCACTGAGAGAGAGAGGGTTAATACAGACACACTGAACACTACAGCACATTAACACTGCACTGAGAGAGAGAGGGTTAATACAGACACTGACTGAACACTACAGCACATTAACACTGCACTGAGAGAGAGAGGGTTAATACAGACACACTGAACACTACAGCACATTAACACTGCACTGAGAGAGAGAGGGTTAATACAGACACACTGACTGACTGAACACTACAGCACATTAACACTGCACTGAGAGAGAGAGGGTTAATACAGACACACTGACTGAACACTACAGCACATTAACACTGCACTGAGAGAGAGAGGGTTAATACAGACACACTGACTGGACACTACAGCACATTAACACTGCACTGAGAGAGAGAGGGTTAATACAGACACACTGACTGAACACTACAGCACATTAACACTGCACTGAGAGAGAGAGGGTTAATACAGACACACTGACTGAACACTACAGCACATTAACACTGCACTGAGAGAGAGAGGGTTAATACAGACACACTGAACACTACAGCACATTAACACTGCACTGAGAGAGAGAGGGTTAATACAGACACACTGACTGAACACTACAGCACATTAACACTGCACTGAGAGAGAGAGGGTTAATACAGACACTGACTGAACACTACAGCACATTAACACTGCACTGAGAGAGAGAGGGTTAATACAGACACACTGACTGAACACTACAGCACATTAACACTGCACTGAGAGAGAGGGTTAATACAGACACACTGACTGGACACTACAGCACATTAACACTGCACTGAGAGAGAGAGGGTTAATACAGACACACTGAACACTACAGCACATTAACACTGCACTGAGAGAGAGAGGGTTAATACAGACACACTGACTGAACACTACAGCACATTAACACTGCACTGAGAGAGAGAGGGTTAATACAGACACTGACTGAACACTACAGCACATTAACACTGCACTGAGAGAGAGAGGGTTAATACAGACACACTGACTGAACACTACAGCACATTAACACTGCACTGAGAGAGAGAGGGTTAATACAGACACACTGACTGACTGAACACTACAGCACATTAACACTGCACTGAGAGAGAGAGGGTTAATACAGACACTGACTGAACACTACAGCACATTAACACTGCACTGAGAGAGAGAGGGTTAATACAGACACACTGAACACTACAGCACATTAACACTGCACTGAGAGAGAGAGGGTTAATACAGACACACTGACTGACTGAACACTACAGCACATTAACACTGCACTGAGAGAGAGAGGGTTAATACAGACACTGACTGAACACTACAGCACATTAACACTGCACTGAGAGAGAGAGGGTTAATACAGACACACTGAACACTACAGCACATTAACACTGCACTGAGAGAGAGAGGGTTAATACAGACACACTGACTGGACACTACAGCACATTAACACTGCACTGAGAGAGAGAGGGTTAATACAGACACACTGACTGAACACTACAGCACATTAACACTGCACTGAGAGAGAGAGGGTTAATACACGGTCATTTGTATTTTGTTTTTGGGGGGTTAAGTAGAGTCCTCTCAGCACCAGTCAGCTCTGTGGCGGAGCTGCAAAGACTGACAGATGCACAGACAGATGGGCCATCAGAGAGAGAGAGAGACAGACAGACGGACAGACAGACGGGACTCCAGAATTAAAGACATTTCCTGTTGGAGCTACACTACAGGTGTCAGTGCTGTATCTCTGCAATGCCCCATAATGCCCCACTGCGCTGTACTGTGCAGAGGACTGTCTTTGAAGTGCTATTGTTTTCCTAGTTGTGTATGAGTTTGTGTGTAGTGTTGTGTGCATTTGTAAATAACTGAATAATAATAATAATAATAATAATAATAATAATAATATATTCTGGTCATTTATTAAGTGATGAAGAGTCTGTATTTTGTACAAGCTGAAGTGTGGATGCTGTCAACACACACACAACACATCAAGAAGAAAATGAGATGCACTCACTCAACTTGCAATCCCAATAAATAATAAATATTTATTTAAAGAAAGACATCAATTCCACACTTATGGGCCTTCATCATGGTGAAAAGACACAGAAAACAGCACACTAAACACATTCAACACACAATACACTCAACACAGATAAAAATCACACAAGACACTCAGCACACATACACACACTGTGTGTCATACTGGTTGGTGAAGGGAGATGCGAACAGGGAAATAAAGATACACTGCAGAGATACATGCTGGGACTGTGTGTGTCTCAGTGTGAGTGAGTGTGAGTGTGTGTCACAGAGTGAAGACGTTATTGTGTTAAGTGCTGCAATTAAGGGCAAAGTACAAAGATCAGTGCTGTCTCTGCACTTTCACTTTTCACTTTCACAACAAGAGAGAGAGAGACAGGGAGAGAAAGAGGGAAGGATAGGAGGGTCCTGCTCTTTTAGAAAACCCAAAGCTGTTGATCCTTCAGGACAAGAAGAGCACAGAGGACACACGCTGTGAGTGTTGCATTTAATCTGTACTCATTTTATCAGGGGGACGGTGTCAGTAGAGACAGTAGATGTTGTATTGCAGTGCTGAGTTGTGTTGTGAGTGGCTCTGGCTCCAGTCAGTTAATGACTATTAAAATTAGTGACTTTATTAGCAACTACATAAAGTCCTGTAACAATACAATATGACAGTATACAATACCACAGGACTGTGCAGAATACTGTAGGACAGGGGTTCCCAAACCTGGTTCTGGAGGACCCCTACACTGCTGGTTTTTGTTCCACCAGGTTCTCAATTAGTTAATTGAACCCTTAATTAAACTAATAATTTCCTGAATCAGAGCCTTTTATTTATTTTAAACAGTAGGGATTTTAAGTTAAGTAGAGAAATACATCAAGAAGAACCAACTCAAAACATTTAAATATTTAAAACATCAAATCTAAGCAGATTACTTCAATTAAGGAGAGCTGTAAGTGCTGGTAAGGCATTCATTCTAGACATTGAACTGTTTCTCCACAATAACATCCTGATATCACTTTATAGTCTGTTGTAAAATGACTGGAGCCTCCTGTGTCTGGGGCCTCAGGGATGAGCTGGTGGTTGGGGGGGATCTGAGTTCTGTCAGCTTGGTGGGGGGGCACAGCTATAGACACAGCGCACTGGGAACCACTCTGCTGCTAGGGGTGAAAGGGACGTGGTTTCTGAAAACTAGTTCTAACATTCTGTAACAAATCAATGGGATTTTAGTTTGATTATTTAAAAAACAACTGTTGATTAATGATTAATGATTAATGTTTCATGGCCGTGGCCATTAATTTTGTTTTATGTGTCTGTAGTGTAACAGCCATTCCCTGGCCACCTTCCTCAGGGCCCGGCTAATGATTAACCTGTAGTTTCAGCGGAGATGCAGTTCCTTATCTGCCTGGGTGTGACTCATGTTTGTTAATTTCTCCTACAACAGAAAAAGTGCAATGCAGAGATGCCACAGTGCCCAGCATGCTCAGGGTAAGTGGGCTGATCTGTGGGTGATATTTGGCGCAGTGCAGCGGGTCCATCACTGTGCTGGTGGGGCTGTGCGGTTCAGACAGATGCTGGTATGCATGTCTGGGTCTGGGTGTGTGTGTGTCTCAGCAGAGGACTGAGCACATATGGAGCATGTAGAAAACTGATTTAATTTGTGACTGACCAAAGCAATGCTGCACAGTAAAGTGATTGGACATTACAGCAGTGCCTGCGGGTCTATTCACTCACTACTGGACAAAGAAAGAGTAGTAGTTGCAGTAGTAACAGTAGTAGTAGTAGTAGCTGCAGCAACACTGTTATTAGTAATCTAAGCATTTCGGAAGCTTAGCTAGTTTGCACTTAAAATCCTTACAAACGTGATGCAAACTGTGCTCCTCCGCAGGGCCCAGGGGGAGCCCACAAGCAACAAAGAAGGAGCCATGCAGTGAGGAGACGGCAGCAGGGGTGTCACAGCCCAAGAGGCCCTGCAGCAGAAACATCCATACCAACTGTAAGTCATGAGCACTGTGGCCCCGAGCAGCACAAACACACTGGCTAATAAAGACCATGCCGGGAAAACAGCACATATGTGTCACTGTAGGCATACCGGGTGGTCATGGCAGTGGTAACCAAAATGTCCAAATACAGTCTCTCTCTCTGCCCGGCTTCTTCCCTCTCCTGCTTTCTCCACATCGCCAGTGCTGTTTGCACTCGTGTGTGTCTGTCTGTCTGTCTCACTCTCACACTCACACTCACACTCTGGATCTCCTTTGCTTCACTTCATCCACCTTTTTATATGTCTAAGTCACTAACAGTGGACCTTGGGAACAGGTGTGTCTGGTGGTAGTGTTGGCAGCATGCGATGCCCTATTTGGTGCAGGTGTGTCTGGCAGTGATCGGCTCAATGTAAAAGAATGCACACGTAAATTTTTAATCAATCAACAAACAAGACACAATATCCGTGAATAAAGATAATAATAATGAAAATCATAAACCAAAGACATGATAAATACCCAAAACATATATATATATATATATATATATATATATATAAATTAAATAATTAAGTAATTAGTGATGATAATTGAGCTTTGTCACATCTGTGACACGAATATGAATGTAAAAGTAAGAAACAGCTGTTAGTCTCGTGTTTCTAACCTCCAGCATCAGCCCACAGATAATCTTCCTGGTTAAACTGAGTTTGTATGTGAAAGACCCCTGTGCAACTGGGTATCTGACCTGCTCTTGTTCTCCCTCAGTCTCCTCACACCCTCCGCCTGCGCTGCGGCTGGTGCTGCTGGGGAAGACCGGGGCTGGGAAGAGCGCCTCGGGGAACACCATCCTGGGCAGGAAGGCTTTTCTATCAGAGTGCAGTCCCTGCTCTGTCACACAGAAATGCAAGAAGTGGTCAAAATCAATCTCTAGAACTAGAGTCTCTGTGGTGGACACCCCGGGCCTGTTTGACACGACCCTGCCTATAGACGAAGTGGCCGAGGAGACCGTGAGATGCATCCAGATGTCCTCCCCGGGGCCCCACGCCCTCCTGCTGGTGCTGCAGCTGGGCCGCTACACAGAGGAAGAGAAAACTGCGGTCGGCATCATCCAGCAGATATTTGGAGAGGAGGCCACCAGGTACATGATAGTGCTGTTCACACACGGAGACAAACTGGAAAACACAACCATGGAGAAATTCATCAGCAAAGACCAGGACCTGCAGCAGCTGGTGAAGAGCTGCGGGGGCCGGTTTCACGTCCTGAATAACAAAGATCAGGACGACCGAGGCCAGGTGACCGATCTCATCAGGAAGGTCAGCACCATGGTGCAGGACAATGGGGGCGGCTGCTACAGCAATGAGATATACCAGCAGGCCGAGGAGGCTCTCGTTCACAAGAGCGCAGAGCTAGAGCAGAAATACCTGCAGGATCTAGAGACGAGGCTGCAGGCAGTGGAGGAGAAACACCGGAGGGAAGTAGAAGATTTAAAGCAGAAAATTGAAAATCTGGAAGAACTGAATGAGAAACTGAAAGAACACAGAGAATCAGCAGAGGGAGAGAAAGAGGAGGTTCGGGACCATTTCCGCCAGAAGCTAGAAGAGGCCAGAGAGGATGCAGAGAACACTGCCTTAGAACAGGGACTAGTGAAAAACATGAAGAATATTTTCTCTAAATTATGGGGCAAATAGTTAGACCCTGTAGCTTTCATAAAGGACAATTTGAAAGTATGTAATGGAAGTGTTATTAATTTTCAAGTGCAGAAAAAGTGTTTTTAGTACTTTATTATGTATTTAAAGTCCATGTTTAGTGCCCAGTTTGGCTTATGTGTGTATATGAGGAATATTATATGAAGTGTTTATTTACTTAAAGCTTTGTAGTACAAGGAACACAATAGAACAGAAAAACGTACTGCCTAAGGGGAAAATCCAATAACATAAATTATAGTCGTAGCAGTAGGATATACAATCTTACACTAAATTACACAAGGGTTGCGCTATAATTAGTATAAATTTCATAGGCAAAGTTTACGAAAATATGTTGTTAGTTAAGATGCTAAACCATAATAATATATTCTTGCGCTATCATAACATACTGAGATAATTTATATTTTATGGATATAATCAATACTCAGTGTGCTGTATTTAAATAAATAATTTTCTGGAAACAATGTGAATTAACACTTGTATCGAGTTCCAATGAAAGGAATGTACCTCATCTGGTCATTTTATTATTTATTATTATTAATGGGCAGCACAATGGTGCAGTGGTTGGTGCTGCTGCCTCACAGCTCTGGGGACCTGGATTCCAGCCTTGGATGTCTGTCCAAGAGGGTTTTCTCTGGCTGCTCTGGTTTTCTCCCACATCCCAAAGACAGGCCAGCCAGGGATGATTGGCTATTCTAAATTGCCCTGCACACATGTGAGTGTGTGAGTGTGTGTGTGTAATATCCAGTGGTCAGGGGTTATGGATAATTCATTATTAATTCAATACAAATATGGAGAATGTTTTTTGCAAACATTCACAAGCAATCAAAGTCTGTAATTCAAATCCAGCGTCCAGTTCATACACAAAGTCCATTACTGTAATCACGTATTGGTTTCTCTTTCTCTATCACTCTCCATCTCTCTGCTTCTCCACAACAGGAAACGGATTGTTCCTTGTTTTATCAATGAGCCAGTCATGTCAGGTTTTCCCCCAGCAATTCCCCCCGTAATTCAGTCAGTCAGTGGGGTGTTTCTCCTGAGGGAGTTTGGCAGGGGGCGGCTGATGGGAACTGCAGTTCTGTCAGGGAGGGTGTCTGTTGTTGGCAACCCCTCCTCCCAACCCTTGGCTGCATGGTGCCTCCAGTGAGACATAACAAGGGCGATGCTAAAGAGGATGAGGATACAGAGTGTGCTCAAACTGCCCAGCACTGTGGCCAGCGTCGTATGGAAAATGGCAACCCAGGTGGGGTTAGGGCAGAGAGACAGATAGAGGGAGGCAGGAAGAGTGAGGGAGGAAGGAAGGAAGGGGGATAGAGAATAGGTTACCACAGATAAACCTGATTAATGAGTTGACTGAACACTTTAGTACATTAACACTATACAGAGAGAGAAAGATGGAGAGAGAGGAGGACAAACATACACACTTTACTGAGAGACAGAGAGATGGAGGGAGGGCTTAATTCAGCACACAGACCCCAGGTGTGCAGCAGTGTTGCCTGTGTTGTTCCACCAGCCAGACAGTAGACCCAGTCTGACCCCGACACTCGGACCTGGGACTGGCTTTGCCCGGTACACCTGTGTCTGCAACGAGGAGAGCTTCTGATGAAGAGAGAGCAGGAAAAGGGGAGTAGGGGTGCAGACGAGGTACCGACCGGGGGGGCTGACAGTTTCTCTATAAAGCAAACTGAAATTGAATTGAGAGGGAGAGAGAGAGAACAGGAGAGACTATGAGGTAGAGAGATAAGGATCTTCACCCCTTGGCTCACGGGTTTGTAGATGAGGCAGCCGTCCAGGAACTTGTCTGTGTCACACTGCCCCTTGTGAAGGTGCAGGTAATGACACCCTGACCCACGTTTCACAAATTGGCACACCCCCTATACATTTGGGCACTATCCAAACATGATAGCCAACTCTCCTTTTTCTACCGTCTTTGAGTTGTGCTGTATTGAGTAATTGCAAGGAGTTTCGGTGATGCTTTTCTCCCTATCTATATAATGGAAAACCTGCCTCATTTCATATTCATATTAAAAAACAGTTGCATTTTAGACACGACGCTCTTTCTTAACATATATGCCTTATTTCAATCAACAATGTTTTCACCTGGCCTGACAAGAACGCTTTATCGCCTAAGTGCTGTCACTAGTTGCAGACTTCATGAATATTCATGAACACAAGACCAAGTCAGGCCTGGTTTGGTTGTGATAGACAGGAGACAGAGACTGGCGTAAACTAAAACATAAGTGGAAGGCTTTGGGTTATTAGTATTATTACTATAATTATTTATGTAATTTATATTTACATTTAATTTTTCTAGTTATAGTGGGGCTCATTCCCTGAGTAAACAAGAAGGCATCGGTAGGGGGTGAAGGAGTGGTCTCCCCCTCTTGCTGATAAATGAAAAAATGAAACTAAAATTTAAACAGCTGTTAAACAGGCAATTTTGCTCACTTGTGAGGGAAGGCTCTCATTAAATACAGCAGCAGCAAGAATGAGAAATACTACACCTTCAAAGGTAGTCTAATCCACGAGAAGTCTCGCACCATGTGTTGTGTTGATTGATTCAACTATTGTAAAGGCCTTAATTCAGATTGAATGTTCAAGAAAATCATATCTGTATTTACTTGGAATTGTGGATAATGGTCATATTAGTGGTGTCTAAAATGCATGACAGAAATAAACGTAATTTCTATTAACAAGACTAGCCTACGTTTGAGTTAAAAATATCGCCAAAGTTTGATTTTTAGGTGTGCTATCTCTTACTACTTGGATATGTGACAGAAACATTTTTTTATGTTTTCTATTTGAAAACACTCTTTACTAAAAGATTATAACACTGGATGGTCTGACAATTTTGCCTGTACTGCCTTATTTTAATTTTCTCTCACCTGGCTGTTGAGCTCGGAGAAACACATTTGTAGGCTGTGCAAAAACCTTTCCTGTCCTGCTTCCCTCGGGTTGTTTGTTTTATCACACTACCAATTGTTTTTAAAAAATGTTAATGAAGCGAGAGTAACTTTCATAATGATCCTAATTACAAGAACCCGTCTGATTGTAAAAATAACAAAAGTTATAAAACCATGTGATTGTAAAAATAACACGCTACTTTATAAGCAGTTTCATCTCCTGATTAATGACTTAAAGACTACTAGCAATCCATTACCTTACATCAACACCAGCTCTTCAATAGCAATGTCACAAGGGCAGAGTCCAACATCACCCAGACATAAACTCTGCACTGGAAGCACAACTACGCCACCTAGTGGTTGGGCACAGGCACAAGGACCTGTTGGGAGGTTATTAACTCCCCAAATTAGCCAGTTTTGCACAGGCACCTGCCTCTGAGTTCTCCCTTCCCTTTGGGTTATTTTAGTCAGGGATTCACAAGCCAGGAACACACCATAGAGCACACGGGACAAAAGTACTTTTGCCTAGTTCATTATAGTAATCACAAACTGTCTTTGTAAGCCAGATTTTCTCTTTTGGAGTTTAAAAGACAATGAAAATTTAAAAACAAAGGAAATCTTGCGAGGACTGTTGATCTTCCCAGGCAGCACCAGGAACTAGAATGGGGCAGGCAAATGTTTTCCTAAAGAAAGAAAAAGAGGGATGATGACAGATAAGTCCAGCTTCTGCTTTCGGTCATGTTGGTAATCCCCAAGAAACATCAATGTCTATGGTACAGGACAGCATTAAAAAAAAGCATTAAAATGGCCAAGAAATAAAAATAGAACAAAAATTAACTAAATAAGGTGTTAGAAACAGTCCATTTGTAGCTACAATTGCTGGGAGGAGAATCTCTAATATGTGTGACAGCTGTTAGTCCCCAAAAAATCCACATAGGAAAAAGTAAAATGAAAAGATATAAGTTCCAAAAAAAGGATTTATAAAATGGTTATTGAAGTGCAGAAAGATGCTAAAAGCCAGATGAAAACATGGCTCGTTGAAATAATAACACACATACGTTAAGGTTGTGTGTTGCCAATACATTCTAGCTGAACTGTGTTAAGATACAATAGCTTTTTTGTATAGAAAGCTTTCAATATTAAATGAAGTAGGGTTTCCAGTGTAGGTAGATAAGGACCAAATCCCCATAGGAAACCCATTCGATCCCACAATGCACCGCTGCGGCTGAAACAGAAGTTCCCATGTAAGAGTTCACTGCAGTGGCACCGTGATTACCGACTGATCGCTGTGTACACTGTAAGGTGGTGTGAACGGATTTTTATTTAAATCCTATGTTTGTCCATTGATTACCCACAGGTATATCAATATCAACACAAGCGCCCGTGTTTTTGTTTCTTTGTTTTGTAACTTAAACATGTGCACTGTTGCACTTGTAGCAGATTCCGAGCACTGCACATGTATTGGAGCAGCAAAAGGATTAGACTTCAAACCGACTTAAAAAGTAGTTTCCTTTCATTTCAAACACAGAATATATTGCACTCAAGTTGTAAATAGCAGCAGATGTAAATGATCTAAACAGCAAATGTATAATTCAGTCAAATTCCAGAATACATTTCCTTTAAAATCCTTAATAACAGAACATTGAAAACAAATAGCCAACTTTAAAAAATAATCTCCAAAAGCAACACAAGAAAAAATAAATACTGCAAACAAATGTGAAACGTTCAAATAACTCCACTGACGCGCACTGAAAATAATATAAATAATATTAATCTCAAAGATACAATTAATTTAAAACATTCAGGAGGATGTTTTTGACAACTCTTAAAGGGGCAGATGTGTCCAGCGACATGGAAACAGCAGCGGCGCGGACAGATGTTGCAACAACAAGTGAAACATGTGGAGCAGACACGTTCACCAGCGGGACAGAGACAGACCGCCACCCCCTGAAGTTCAATAAGGGGCATTATTTATAGACCATTAACTCAAATGTTCCAAAAGACACTTAGAACAGGGGATGTGCCAACTGACTGGAAGACAGCAAATGTCAAACCAATCCACAAGAAAGGGGACAAAACTGAGCCAGGAAATTACAGACCAATCAGTCTCACCTGCATCACCTGTAAAATGTTGGAAAAAATGATTAGACAGAAAATAGAGGAGCATCTTAATGAAAACCATATTCTTGGAGATAGTCAACATGGGTTTAGACGAGGCAGATCATGTCTTACTAATTTATTGGAGTTCTTTGAACATGCAAGATACGCACAAAGTGTTTTGGGAATTCTTGTATTCCAGCAGCAGTTAGGTTCTATAATGAACATTTAAGGTGATATTGTCGCTATTGTTTTGCATGTATGTGGATTGCACTTGGTAATGCACTTCATGATGATTACTTTTTAATTGAAGTGTCTTTATGTTGTTCGAATGTCTGTTTTTTTTAATGTTATTTTGGGCCAACTTATTTTCCAATTTAGGAATATTAAAGATGATTTGATTTGATTATGTTTGATAGTTTGACAAGGGCAGGATTAACAAGGGTCAGGAGACCCAGCGTGCTCAGACTACCCAACATTGCAGCCAGCGTCGATCAGGACACACTGGCCCTGGAGGAATCGGGTCTCGGTGGAGTAAGGGGTCACGGGCAGGCTGGTGGAGAACTGGGTACTGAGAGAGAGAGAGGGAGAGGGGGAGTGAGAAGAGGTTAACACAGATACACTGACTGACTGACAGACTGGACACTACAGCACACTAACAACATACTCAGCTCCCCTTTACTTCCGTCTTGCTATTTGTGGGATTGCAAGGACACCGTGCTTGTCTCCTTATCTATATATTGGAAAACCTGCCTCACTTCATAATCCAAAATCATCTCTTTTAAAAACAATGTATGTATTTGTGTATGGATTAAAAACAAGAGAATATTCATGAGCACACATCAAAACTGGTTCGGATTTGACAGACAGGAAACAGAGATTGGCGGCATATAAAAACATAGATCATGTGGGTTATTAGTATTATGCCTATGAATGTAATTTATCATGAATGCATAATATCAGTAATACTAATGTCTGTTCCTTTATTATTATTATTATTATTATTATTATTATTATTATTATTATTATTATTATTATTATTATTTATTAAGTAAAATGTACAGAATATCATCCTGCAGAAAACAAAAAAGTATTTGTTTTATTTGTATTATTATTATTTAATGATTTCTTAGCAGACACAATTAAATACAGAACACCTTCATGGCCTTAACATTAATACTTCTACTACTACATACAGTGATAATAATGAAAATAAGTATTATAATCCACACGATATCTCTTATTTCTGAATCGCCGCCAATCTCTGCCCTTGCGCAACACGAACAGGCCACGCCCACTTCCCCATTCCACCGACCGGCTCTGTGCTCATGAATATTCATGAGCGGGACACCGGAGACGGCACTTACACATAAAGCGCTGTTGTCTTTCCCGGTAAAACATGGCTCGTTGGGATAATAAGTCGTACATGTTCAGGGCGGGTCGCCTCTAATGCAAACCAGGTGCACCGTGTTAAAAAATGCAACTGTTTTCAAAGAGATGCCTTGTAATATGAAACGAGGCAGGGTGTCCATTGCGGTGCCTTGAATAGAGAGGGCTCAATCCCACAATGCACCGCCGCGCCTACAACGGAAGTTCCCCAGTGAAATTGGCGGGGTTCTCCACCGAGGTATCGCGATTACCGAGTGCGCACGGTTTCAACTTTTAACGCGTTTTCATTAGATTTGTGTATGATAAATGATAAGTGTATCCATCAGTTACCCACTAGTATTTTTGTATTTCTCCACCAGCTAATTGCTGCTAAACATCTGCATTTCGTGGCGCTGGAAACATGCCGAACAGCAGACACCTTTACCAGCGGGACAGGGACCTCTTCCCCCCGGCCAGGCGAATCAATTCAGCCGTCTGGGCGTATTTCGGATATGTGAAAAACGACCAGGGCACCGTTGTTGAGGACGGGAAACCAGTCTGCAAATTGTGCAGGATCCAGGTGTCGGCTATAAGTGGGAACACGTCCAACATGTTCGCCCACCTCCGAGTCCATCACCCGTCCCACCACAAAAAAGCCCTGGTATGTTCAGCCTTGCATGCACTTCACCACGTTTTATATGCAAAATACAGTTTGGTATCAACCTGAAATGCAACTGCAAAGTAAGTGGACGAGGAGCACGTTTAGTACGTAATAGTACATTAAGAGGTGATCTGAAACCTTGCAAGGCTAGTGGCTGTTTAACATTATTTAATAAAGCTGTGTCATGTGATCTCAACTAAAATGGCGAAGTCTGCAGTATTGTGTGGAAACTGTTTTGTTTGGAGGTAGTTTTATTCTATAACCAATTTAATGTAGATTATTCTTATATTCTTTAATATAAATCACTTGTGGCATGTTTTCACCCCCTCATCATATTGTAATCAGTCATTCAGGTTTAATGTGAATCTTCATAACCTTTATGGAGTGGAACATACAGTATGCATGGTGATTAAATACCTGAACAAAATCATATTTTGATAGTGAATTGTATTGTATGCAGATCTAGAGAATGCCTGCATTGTCTTTATTTAAAAGAGAAACAGTGTAACATCATTATTCATACCTGCAACATTCCCACCTAGCTGTTCCGTTTAACTCGGATACTGTAGTCACTTAAGTATGCAGTTAGTCTATGTTGCAGTTTACAGTATAGTATTGTGAACCGAAAATACACTTATAGCACGCTTTTCATTTGGACTTTACAATAGCCAGAGCTGCTTTGGTCTGGGGGGCAGCGGGGGTGTTACAGTTTTAGCTACCGTCACTAATTCATCTTTCTCGTCTGTGTTATTCCAACAGCAGACAAAGGATGCGC
Organism: Amia ocellicauda; assembly: GCF_036373705.1. NCBI lineage: Eukaryota > Metazoa > Chordata > Actinopteri > Amiiformes > Amiidae > Amia > Amia ocellicauda. The sequence goes on from NC_089863.1 coordinate 9,703,254, forward strand.
TGGACCCAAGACGACACACCGCCCAGCATACCCAGCGTAAGTGGACTGATCTGTGGGTGACAAGGTGTCTTGGGGTTGAATCCCGGCAGGGGGGACTGGGCACATATGCAGACCTTCCTCCAGGACAAGAATCTGACCTGTCTGGAACAGCAAGCTGCCTGTGAGGCCTATTCCCTCACTACTGGGCAAAGAGGGGGTAGGAGAATAGTAGTAGCTGCAGCAGTAGTAATAGTTATAGTAGCTGCAGTGTGGAGTAGTGGTCAGGGCTCTGAAGAGGAGGGTTATGGGTTCAGTCCCAGGTGGGGAACACTACTGCTGTACCCTTGAGTGAGGTGCTATACCTAGATTGCTCCAGTAAAAACCTAGCTGTATAAACGGGTAATTATATATACCAATAATGTGATATATTGTAACAATTGTAAGTCCTCCTGGATATGGGTATCTTCTACGAAGCATAATACCAGCAGCAATCATAATTATACACTATTATTTCATGCACAATCTAAGCATTTTATTAATTTGCACTTAAAATTATTACAAATATTATGACACTCCAGTTGGAGCCAACATACAGAGTAGCACCATATAACACCAATGTGAAGTTTGGACATCCAAGGGACAAACTCTTTGCTCCTCCAGCACCTGGCGAACTCGGAGAAGGTCTGCAGCTCCAGCTTCACACTGTGGAGTAAATATGTCTGTGTGTCTGAACCCCATAACCCACCTGTCTGTGCTGTGCTCCTCTGCAGCCGTCAGACCGAGCCTACGAGTCATAAAGACGGAGCCGTGCAGTGAGGAGGAGGCAGAGGGGCTGTCAGAGCCCAAGAGACCCTGCAGCAGAGACATCCATACCAGCTGTAAGTCATGACCACTGTGGCCCCGAGCCGCACGAACACACTGGCTAATAAAGACCAATGCTGTGTTTACATGGAGCCTAATATTCCGTTAACAATATGTCTAATAGCTTAATGAAATGCCTTCATAAAAACACCTGAATGGGAACAGACTAATCACATTGAGCTCATTCCGAATGAATTTTCGATCTGAATGAAGGGGTGGTGTAGACCTTTGATAATCTATTCAATAGAAGAATATTAGTGTCTGATAGCCATGTAAACGCTTTAATCAATTACTTTCTCGATTGGAAACTTTTTTTTCGGCGCATGTCCATTAATTTGACTTGAAAATGATCTTGCTCTTATCCAGTGATCTCTTGTCGCTGCGGGAGGTATGGGCATCGAGCTAATCATTTGAATCAAATTGCCTTTGCGGTGCACTAATTCTTTTTTTCATCTTGTAATGTTCAACAAGTGCACAAGGAGTGTTTGGAGCCAAGGCAGTTGATTTTGGTACCGTGTACAGCACGCAATACATAGTACCACTACCATGGGCAAGAATAGCATGAGCTTTCTTTTGTAATACTAACCTTAACGCTAAAGTTGGCCTACGCGTGTGCAAAAATGTATTCCGATTACATGCCATGTATATATAAACAAATACCTCCAAAGGATTGCCTTATATTAGTGTACATATAAACGGTTCATTCAGAAATCTTAAGCCATAAGGAATTCATTCAGATTGTTAAAATTCTCTACATGTAAACATAACCACTGCAGGCATAATTAATATCAGTGGGAAAGTAAGAAACAGCTGAAGATTGCGATGATGTGACCTGCTGCATGTGTAAGTCTTGTGCTTCTAACCTCCGGCATCAGCACACAGACAGTCTACTTGGATAAACTGAGTTTTTATTTGCTCTCCCAATTCAGCAGACCCTCTCACAGACTCTTCGGATCCTCCCTCAGTCTCCTCAGACCCTCCCTCAGTCTCCTCGGCCTCGGACCCTCCCTCAGTCGCCTCAGACCCTCCGCCTGCGCTGCGGCTGGTGCTGCTGGGGAAGACCGGGGCCGGGAAGAGCGCCTCGGGGAACACCATCCTGGGCAGGAAGGCTTTTCTCTCCGAGTGCAAACCCTGCTCCGTCACACAGCAAAGCATGAAGTGGAATATCATGATCTGCAGAAAAAGCGTCTCAGTGGTGGACACCCCGGGCCTGTTTGACACGACCCTGCCTATAGACACCGTGGCCGAGGAGACCGTGAGATGCATCCAGTTGTCCTCCCCGGGGCCCCACGTCCTCCTGCTGGTGCTGCAGCTGGGCCGCTACACAGAGGAAGAGAGAAGGGCGGTCAGCATCATCCAGCAGATATTCGGAGAGGAGGCCACCAGGTACATGATAGTGCTGTTCACAGGCGGAGACCAGCTGGAGAACACAACCATTGAGCAGTTTATCGGCGCAGACCAGGACCTGCAGCAGCTGGTGAGGTGCTGTGGGGGCCGGTTTCACGTCCTCAATAACAAAGATCAGGACGACCGAGGCCAGGTGACCGATCTCATCAGGAAGATCACCACCATGGTGCAGGACAACGGGGGCGGCTGCTACACCAGTGAGATGTACCAGCAGGCCGAGGAGGCTCTCGTTCACAAAAGCGTGGAGCTGCAGCGCAGATACCAGGAGAATCTGGAGAAAAGGCTGCAGCAAGCAGAGGAGAGACACAAGAGCGAAGTGAGAGAGTTACAGCAGAAGATTGCAAGAATGCAGGAACTGGATCAACTCATGAACGAGGAGAAGCAGGAGATTCAGAATCATTTCCAGCAGAAACTGGAAGCGGCAAGAGAGGAGGCAGAGAGCAGCACTGTACTGGGGGGACTGCTCACTATGGTGAGGGAGGTTTTCTCTCAGTTTTGGGGGAGATAGATACAGCCTGTAGTGCTCTTACAGTGACATATGCAGAGATTGATATTACAGATAAATACTTACTTGATGAAATTACTTAGGGCTCAGAGGGAGGAACGGGACAGGTGATGTTTGTTTATAAAAGCAAATGTTTGGTGGCCAGTGTTGCTTATGTTTGTATATGAAGAAGTCAGGTGTATTACACTGTATAACAAATAAAACTCTTTCAAGGAATGATTTTAAATTGTGTTTATTTACTTCTAGGTCTTCAGTACAAGCACTGCAGCAATACTGACAGGGTCTGATCGTTATAAGTATAATAATAATATGATGGACAGGGAGAGAGAGATTGTCCTCTGTAATCGGTAAGCCTGATTTATGCATCTGCGTCTCTGCGAACATGCAGGGGCGTCTGCCAAAACAGTTGTACGTACCGTTAACATAGGGGGCAGTGTCGCGTTAACTACATCAGAATCTACAGAAAATGAAGAAGAAACACAGAAACGGAAATCTGTTTTCTATGGTGCACCGTTTGTGTCGAGAGTACGAAAGCACAAATGAATCACAAATTAACAAAATGAGGGAAATTATTTATAGGCCGCTAAGTCAAATATTCCAAATGACACTTAGAACAGGGGATGTTCCAACTGACTGGAAAACAGCAAATGTCACACCAATCCACAAGAAAGAGGACAAAACTGAGCCAGGAAATTATACCCCAATCAGTCTCACCTGCATCATTAGATTACATTATTTGTCATTTATCTGACACTCTTATCCAGTGTACCCATTTATACAGCTGGGCATTTTACTGGAGCAATATAAGTGAAGTACCTTGCTCAAGAGCACTGCCCCACCTGGGATTTGAACCCACAACCTTCCAGTTATAAGCGAGGTTGTTAGTGGAGTTCCACAGGGATCAGTACTAGGGCCTTTGCTTTTTCTAATCTATATTAATGATCTGGACTCTGGGATAGTTAGCAAACTTGTCAAATTTGCAGATGATACTAAAATAGGTGGCTCAGCAGATACAATCACGGCAGCACAGGCTATTCAAAGGGACTCAAAGGGAATATTCAGTTGTGGGCCGACTCCTGGCAGATGAAATTCAATGTGGACAAGTGCAAGGTAATACATGCAGGTAACAAAAATGTCCACTATAATTACACTATGGGAGGAACAGAACTAGATTAAGTAACGCATGAGAAAGACCTAGGAGTCTATGTGGACTCCTCACTTTCTCCATCCACACAATGTGTGGAAGCAATAGCAGAATGTTAGGGTCTTCAAAATCATGAAGGGCATCGACCACATCAAACCAGAGGAGCTTTTCCAGATCAGCAGGGACACACGCACCCGGGACACAAATGGAAATTGGGCTTCAAGGCATTCAAGACATAAAACAGGAGACACTTCTTCACACAGAGAGGCGTCACAATCTGAACAAACTCCCCAGCGATGTGGCTGAAGCTGAAAATTTGTGAACATTTACAAATAGACTGGATAGGATCCTTGGATCACTCGGTTATTAATGGACACCAAACGAGCACCATGGAGTGAATGGTCTCTCGTTTGTACACTTTCTTATGTTCTAATTTCAACCATGAAATGAAATGCAACTTTTACATTTTATACACAACGTATTTTTCCTTACATCATTTAGTGGACATAATGCATACGCGGGTGTTCATTCAGACCACGGAAGGCAAAGTAAATTTTACTATTCATTCACAAAATTGCTAAACACGATAAACGTATTTTGTAGGACAAAATAGGAGAGACCAGGGCTGGTTGTCACACTTTTTACTCAATCTTATATTTATCTGGCTTATATTTATTCTATTACTGGGTGTGAGCCACAGCTAAACCTACAGACACTGGGCGTAAGGCAGGATTACATTCTGGACAGGACTGTGACAGGACAGTGCTAACCACCACGCCACCGTGCCACCCATTTATTGAACATACAAGACATTTTTGAGTGTTAGGGCTACAGCTTAAATGGGAGGGTGATTTTGCCTCTGGGCTAGTTGCCTCTGCTTTGGGCGGTGGTGTTTTAAGAAGCTGGTAAACCAATCTGAGCTGGCTTGATCTTTATCTGTCTATGACTGGAAGGCAAGTTTCTGTACTTCTTTTGGGTAATACCAAAATAAATATCAGACACCTTAGATATGTATTCCACTAGCTGTCTCTCCATCTCAAAAGGAATGATCTGTCTTTTCTTAATGTATCCAAATTACGCTCTGCTTCCCTGCATGTCCAACACTGATCTTTTTGCACTATCGGTATGCGAAAACCAGCCCCAAATTTCATGTGACAACTTGCCTCAAACAGACTGTTATGCTAACTTTATGCTGACTACCTGATGTGTGTTTCATATGTGTGTGTGCATGAAAAGTTAAAATAATTTCCTAAACGGCCCCTCATAGTAGAAGATGAGAAAACAAAACTGTACATTAATTTCAAAATTTAATTTGGTCCAATACCTACTGACAGGACAGTGGCAATTGATGGTCTTTTTTTGTCAGTTTTGAACTTTGTTAAATCCAACAACTTTTATTTAAGTAATGGGCAGTATACAAATCAAATGTTTTAATTTAGATGGGCTATGAGAGACTTCTGAAGTGGTTTAATATTGTTACGCTTGCGGGGGGTTCCCAAGGAGTCGACCCAACTCATCATTGCATCATGGGATTTTGGCAGGGGGGCAATTGGCTGGAGCTGCGGTTCTGTCAGGGTGTCTGTTGTCGGTGCCCCCCGCTTCCCACTCCCCCGCTGCATGAACTCTGACCCTGGCGGAGTGGTGCTTCCAGTGAGAGAGAGCGAGGGCGGCGCTAACAAGGGTGAGGAGACAGAGCGCGCTCAGACTGCCCAGCACTGCAGCCAGCGTCGCCCGGGACACAGTGGCCCTGGAGGAATCAGGGGTCATGGTGGAGTTAGAGGTCCCGGGCAGGATGGTGAAGAACTGGGTACTGAGAGAGACAGAGGGAGAGAGAGGGTTAATACAGACACACTGAACACTACAGCACATTAACACTGCACTGAGAGAGAGAGGGTTAATACAGACACACTGACTGGACACTACAGCACATTAACACTGCACTGAGAGAGAGAGGGTTAATACAGACACACTGACTGACTGAACACTACAGCACATTAACACTGCACTGAGAGAGAGAGGGTTAATACAGACACACTGACTGAACACTACAGCACATTAACACTGCACTGAGAGAGAGAGGGTTAATACAGACACACTGACTGAACACTACAGCACATTAACACTGCACTGAGAGAGAGAGGGTTAATACAGACACACTGACTGAACACTACAGCACATTAACACTGCACTGAGAGAGAGAGGGTTAATACAGACACACTGACTGACTGAACACTACAGCACATTAACACTGCACTGAGAGAGAGAGGGTTAATACAGACACACTGAACACTACAGCACATTAACACTGCACTGAGAGAGAGGGTTAATACAGACACACTGACTGACTGAACACTACAGCACATTAACACTGCACTGAGAGTGAGGGTTAATACAGACACACTGACTGGACACTACAGCACATTAACACTGCACTGAGAGAGAGAGGGTTAATACAGACACACTGGCTGACTGAACACTACAGCACATTAACACTGCACTGAGAGAGAGAGGGTTAATACAGACACTGACTGAACACTACAGCACATTAACACTGCACTGAGAGAGAGAGGGTTAATACAGACACACTGACTGGACACTACAGCACATTAACACTGCACTGAGAGAGAGAGGGTTAATACAGACACACTGACTGAACACTACAGCACATTAACTGCACTGAGAGAGAGGGTTAATACAGACACACTGACTGGACACTACAGCACATTAACACTGCACTGAGAGAGAGAGGGTTAATACAGACACACTGACTGAACACTACAGCACATTAACACTGCACTGAGAGAGAGGGTTAATACAGACACACTGACTGAACACTACAGCACATTAACACTGCACTGAGAGAGAGGGTTAATACAGACACACTGACTGAACACTACAGCACATTAACACTGCACTGAGAGAGAGAGGGTTAATACAGACACACTGACTGAACACTACAGCACATTAACACTGACCTGAGAGAGAGGGTTAATACAGACACACTGACTGAACACTACAGCACATTAACACTGCACTGAGAGAGAGAGGGTTAATACAGACACACTGACTGAACACTACAGCACATTAACACTGCACTGAGAGAGAGAGGGTTAATACAGACACACTGACTGAACACTACAGCACATTAACACTGCACTGAGAGAGAGAGGGTTAATACAGACACACTGACTGACTGAACACTACAGCACATTAACACTGCACTGAGAGAGAGGACAGAGGAATTGATACAGATGTTGATTTACCTGTCACTGGGCATGGGGGCAGTCCACTGCAGTGTGACACTGGGACTGGCAGGGGCTTGGTCTGACTGATGACATAATCTCCTATCAGGACAGAACACTACTCCACTGTACCCTGGGACCTGAGAGAGGGAGAGAGAGAGAGTTGTGGGGTGAAGGGGGTTAATGCAGATACACTGAGTGACATAGAGTGGACACTACTGCAAATGTACTGAGATACAGAGGGAGGGAGAGAGGGTTTAATTCAGCACATAGAGACCCCAGGTGTGTAGCAGTGTTACCTGTGTGGTTCCGCCGGCCGCACAGTCGACCCAGTCTGACCCCAACACTCGGACCTGGTACCGGTTTGGCCCGGTACACCTGTGTCTGTAACACTGACCTGCTACTGCATTGACTGTCACGGAGATGTTCTGACAGAGAGAGAGAGTTAATACAGACATACTGACTGAGTAACTGGACACACCTAACACACACACACACACACATCAGCAGAGACAGGCAGACCTACCTCTCTCCTCAGACTGGAGAAGAAGCAGCGGCTGTCGGAGTGATAGATCTCCCCGCTCCACTCCTCCACTACACTCCCTCCCTTCCAGCACTCGCTCTGCAGAGAGGGGGAGTGAGAGAGGGAGAGGGATGCTATCAGTTAAGCAAGAGTTTGAGAAATAGAGGAGTGAGAGAAAGAACACAGGAGGGGTAATTTAGAGACCGTGGGAGAGAGAGAGGGAGGAGAAAAAAGCTGTCACTTTGCTCGTGCCAATAAATAAAAATGAAATTGAGTTGAGAGAGAGATAGTGAGGTAGAGTGAAGGAGAAAGAGAGAGAGGGATCCTCACCCCTTGGCTAAGTGGTTTGTAAATGCGGCAGCCATTCAGAAACTCGTCTGTGTCACACTGCCCCTTGTGGAGGTGCAGGTAATGACACCCTGACCCACTGAGAGAGAGAAAGAGAGAGAGAGAGAGAGAGAGAGAGAGATTTCTATATTAACACTCAGACACTGAACACTCTGACTGACTGACTGATTATCATAATAACAGTAATATAACAACAATAAAAATACTTACCTGCCAGTGCAGAAGAATTTGGAAGAATTGTCATGACAGGTGGACAGTGACCCAAACAGGCTCCCCTGACCTACAACACGCAAATTATACACAGTATTCACACAGCACACGCTTCCAATATGCCACTGTCATGCAGTCAGTGTGTCAGTCAGAAAGTGTGTCAGGTATCGGTCAGTCAGTCAGTGTGTCAGTCAGTCAGTCAGTCAGTGTGTCAGTCAATCAGTCAGTCAGTTGCTCCTCTCACCATTGCCCCACTCCAGAGTTTGGCCGGTACTGGTGTTGACTCGGTACCAGCCTGTGTCCTGCAGGGCGGCGAGGGTGATCGGGTCGAGCCGCACAGTCCCCTCCGGGCCCAGCGCCGCCGTCATTACTGAGCCCAACAGAACACGGGTCTCCCAGTGAGAGGACACGGCACCACCCTGACACACACAGAGTCACAACAGACACTCATGTTAAAACAAAGTGTCAGTGTGTTCAGCGTGTGTTCAATGTGTGCTCAGTGTGTGTTCAGTGTGTTACCTGGTCCTCCAGTGGGGCTCCCTGCTCTGCCCCGGGGGTGTTGAGGTGAGTGTTGAGGGCAGAAATTACCGCAGGGGTGTAGACCCTTGATTGCCCCGTCTCGTCGGTGTTCACCACCCGCCCCCTCAGCGCGCAGCCCCCCACGTCTGCACAGCAACGACACAGCAGCACAATCAGCACACGACAACAGAGCACCACACAACACACAACACAGCAGCACACTACAACACACTTCAACACACAACATAGAAGTACTATCAGCAATAGTAAAAGCAGTAGTAGAGCAGTATTAACAGAAGTAGTAGAGCCGTAGTAAGAGCAATATTAAGAGCAGTAGTGAGAGTCATAGTAGAGCAGTATTAAGAGCAATAGTAAGAGAAGAAGTAAGCAGTAGAAAGAGCAGGAGTAAGAGTGCTGTACCAGTATGGAAAGTGCAGTCCCTCCAGCTTCTGTACAGCTGACTGGAGAAGCCCAGAGTGTGGATAACCTCATGCAGCAATGTCTGAAACACAAACAACACCGCACTGCTACACAACACAACATAACATAACAAACTACAACACAACATATCACATAATTGATCATCAGTCTCTCTCTCTGTACCAGTACAATGGTGCTGTGTGTGTAACGGGGGTCCGTAAGTCTGTCTCTGCAGATCACCACCACGCCTGCCACTGGCCGGCCCATCGCGTCCGACTGACACTGCGCTGCGTACGCCACCACACTGGACTGAGAGAGAGAGAGAGAGAAAGAGAGGGGGAGAGAGAGAGAGAGAGGCGAGGGATTAATACAGACACATATACAACCAATTCTCTACCGAACAGAGTGTGATCTTATAAATACAGCGTGATCACAATTTTAACACCAACTCACTGTGTGACTAACAGACAAATAACAATACCAGTCTGACCTGGGCTCTGCACTTGTCAGTGTTGTCGGTGTGGAGGTACAACAGGAAGTCAGTGTCAGGAAGTCCCGCCCCCTGGGGTCGCAGGAGGGTCATGGAGGCAGAGTCAGGGTCAAGGTAAACCGCACAACCCGCCAGGTGATCGTCCGGGATCTATAGATAATAGACAGCGATAATCAGTACCCATTAAACTATAACAACAACAAAAATGACACTCCAGGGAGAGAGAGAGAGCGCCCCCTCACTCTGTACAGGCCTAGCAGGGGAACTGCAGCTCACTGGAATAGTAGTAGTAGTAGTAGTAGTAGTAGTAGTAGTAGTAGTAGTAGTTAGACTCACAGTGATGTCAAGACAGGTCTCTGTTCTGTAGTTCTCATTGGCTCGACCACACCTGAGGGAGAGGGAGAGAGAGAGAGAGAGAGGGAGTTACAACAGACTGAATGACAGGACATTAACACCACAATGAGAAGAAGAGAGACAGACAATGAGAAAAAGACAGGGAGACACACACAGACAGACAGTCGGACACACAGATGCACAGACAGACACACTGACCTGTTGTAGTTGGCTGCACTGCTGTTCCTCCAGGTGTATCTGCAGTAGCTGCCAATGTCTCTGCTGAGCAACAGCCTGCCCTGCACCCTACTCACTGTGGACACACACACACTGTTACACACACACTGTTACACACTGTTACACACACACACTGTTACACACACACTGTTACACACTGTTACACACACACACTGTTACACACACACTGTTACATACACACACACACACACACACACACACACTGTTACACACACACACACTGTTACACACACACACACACACACACTGTTACACACACACTGTTACACACTGTTACACACACACTGTTACACACACACACTGTTACACACACTGTTACACACACACTGTTACATACACACACACACACACTGTTACACACACACACACTGTTACACACACACTGTTACATACACACACACACACACTGTTACACACACACACACTGTTACACACACACTTACACACACACACACACTGTTACACACAATGTTACACACACACACACACACTGTTACACACACACTGTTACATACACACACACACACTGTTACACACAATGTTACACACACACACACACTGTTACACACACTGTTACACACACTGTTACACACAATGTTACACACACACACTGTTACACACACTGTTACACACACACACACTGTTACACACACACACACACACTGTTACACACACTGTTACACACACACAGACCTGACAGTGTGTGTGACAGACAGACAGACAGACAGACAGACAGACCTGACAGTGTGTGTGAGAGACAGACAGACAGACAGACAGACAGACCTACCTGACAATGTTGAGACAGACAGACAGACCTGACAGTGTGCGAGACAGACAGACCTGACAGTGTTGAGACAGACAGACACACAGACCTGACAGTGTGCGAGACAAACAGACAGACAGACCTGACAGTGTGAGAAACAGACAGACAGACAGACAGGCAGACCTGACAGTGTGTGAGACAGACACACAGACCTGACAGTGTGTGAGACAGACACACAGACCTGACATTGTGCGAGACAGACAGACAGACAGACCTAACAGTGTGTGAGACAGACACACAGACCTGACAGTGTGTGAGACAGACAGACAGACAGACAGACAGACAGACAGACCTGACAGTGTGCCAGACAGACAGACAGACCTGACAGTGCGCGTGTCAGCGTGCTCAGAGCCTCAGCGAGGGCGGGCTCCAGTCTCTGTCTCTCCTGTGTAGACAGGGCCGGGCTCTCCGAGGGGGTCCATGGTCGGATCCTGATTGGCAGCACAGGGGGCCTATCAGAGCTCAGAGGGGGTGGGGCCGAATGGCGGGGATCCCGTCGATGGGCCGGGATCGGGGCTGCAGTGGGCGGGGCTTGCCAAAGAAGGGATTGACGTGCTGGGGACGGGGTTTGGAGAGTCGTTACAGTAGGTGAGACATGCATGTGAGGGGCCGTGTCTCTGATGCGCGGGGGCATGGTTATGGGTTCTGTCCCTGGGGGCGGGGACACCACCCTGACTGTCGACTGGACTTCGTCAAAGATGCACCTCCCCCGGCTCTCTGGGAGCCGCAGCAGCAGCAGCCACAGTAACAGCCGTGGCATCAGGGGGGTGATGGTGTGGGCAGGGATGAGGTCAGAGGTCATCTCCCTAGCAACAGCATGCTCTGGGTATTTCAGCCTCCACTACAGACCAACACAAGATCATGAAAAATAACATAAACAAAACATACAAACACAAACAGAACAGCAGTAACGAGATAACCGGCCTCAATTCATCTCACAATGACACAGCAGAACGTGCACATACAACTGTCTCACAAAGCATGTTCAAATCATCAGTGCTTAACATGAAATCACAGAGTGGCTGCAAACACTGAGTTAGACACACAGACACATCCAGAGACGTGCACACAGTGCTGTACTGTACCTTGGGAGTTCAGTGAGGTGATCAGTCTGTGTCCCAGCGAGCTGCAGGCATGGACAACTGTACCCCCTCCCTCTGTCTCTCTCTGTCTGTGTCTTTCCGTCTCTCTTTTTTTTTCTGTGTACCTTAGTCTGTCTCCATTTCCGTTTCTCCCTGTCTGTGTATCTGTTTCTGTCCCTCCCCCTTTCTCTCCTTCCCTCTCTCTTTCTCTCTCTGTCATGCAGGTGAGACTGTGGCAGCAGAGGTCTGATTGCAGTCAGTGCTGAGAATTCGATCCTCCAGAGAGTCAGAGCACATTCCTACACAGCCCAGTACACATACTCCCCCGCTCTCCCTCCCCATCCCAGGTATTTAATTAAATCTCTCCATCTCTCCTTTTCTACTTATCCTCCCTTCGCTCTCTCAGTGCAGTGTTAATGTGCTGTAGTGTCCAGTCAGTGTGTCTGTATTAACCCTCTCTCTCTCAGTGCAGTGTTAATGTGCTGTAGTGTTCAGTGTGTCTGTATTAACCCTCTCTCTCTCAGTGCAGTGTTAATGTGCTGTAGTGTTCAGTCAGTGTGTCTGTATTAACCGTCTCTCTCTCAGTGCAGTGTTAATGTGCTGTAGTGTTCAGTGTGTCTGTATTAACCCTCTCTCTCAGTGCAGTGTTAATGTGCTGTAGTGTTCAGTCAGTGTGTCTGTATTAACCCTCTCTCTCTCAGTGCAGTGTTAATGTGCTGTAGTGTTCAGTCAGTGTGTCTGTATTAACCCTCTCTCTCTCAGTGCAGTGTTAATGTGCTGTAGTGTTCAGTCAGTGTGTCTGTATTAACCCTCTCTCTCTCAGTGCAGTGTTAATGTGCTGTAGTGTTCAGTCAGTGTGTCTGTATTAACCCTCTCTCTCTCAGTGCAGTGTTAATGTGCTGTAGTGTTCAGTGTGTCTGTATTAACCCTCTCTCTCAGTGCAGTGTTAATGTGCTGTAGTGTTCAGTGTGTCTGTATTAACCCTCTCTCTCTCAGTGCAGTGTTAATGTGCTGTAGTGTTCAGTCAGTGTGTCTGTATTAACCCTCTCTCTCTCTCAGTGCAGTGTTAATGTGCTGTAGTGTTCAGTCAGTGTGTCTGTATTAACCCTCTCTCTCTCAGTGCAGTGTTAATGTGCTGTAGTGTCCAGTCAGTGTGTCTGTATTAACCCTCTCTCTCAGTGCAGTGTTAATGTGCTGTAGTGTTCAGTGTGTCTGTATTAACCCTCTCTCTCTCAGTGCAGTGTTAATGTGCTGTAGTGTTCAGTCAGTATGTCTGTATTAACCCTCTCTCTCAGTGCAGTGTTAATGTGCTGTAGTGTTCAGTCAGTGTGTCTGTATTAACCCTCTCTCTCTCAGTGCAGTGTTAATGTGCTGTAGTGTCCAGTCAGTCAGTGTGTCTGTATTAACCCTCTCTCTCAGTGCAGTGTTAATGTGCTGTAGTGTTCAGTGTGTCTGTATTAACCCTCTCTCTCTCAGTGCAGTGTTAATGTGCTGTAGTGTTCAGTGTGTCTGTATTAACCCTCTCTCTCTCAGTGCAGTGTTAATGTGCTGTAGTGTTCAGTCAGTGTGTCTGTATTAACCGTCTCTCTCTCAGTACAGTGTTAATGTGCTGTAGTGTTCAGTCAGTGTGTCTGTATTAACCCTCTCTCTCTCAGTGCATTGTTAATGTGCTGTAGTGTTCAGTCAGTCAGTGTCTGTATTAACCCTCTCTCTCTCAGTGCAGTGTTAATGTGCTGTAGTGTTCAGTCAGTGTGTCTGTATTAACCCTCTCTCTCTCAGTGCAGTGTTAATGTGCTGTAGTGTTCAGTCAGTCAGTGTGTCTGTATTAACCCTCTCTCTCTCTCAGTGCAGTGTTAATGTGCTGTAGTGTTCAGTCAGTGTGTCTGTATTAACCCTCTCTCTCTCAGTGCAGTGTTAATGTGCTGTAGTGTTCAGTCAGTCAGTGTCTGTATTAACCCTCTCTCTCTCAGTGCAGTGTTAATGTGCTGTAGTGTTCAGTCAGTCAGTGTGTCTGTATTAACCCTCTCTCTCTCAGTGCAGTGTTAATGTGCTGTAGTGTTCAGTGTGTCTGTATTAACCCTCTCTCTCTCAGTGCAGTGTTAATGTGCTGTAGTGTTCAGTCAGTGTGTCTGTATTAACCCTCTCTCTCTCAGTGCAGTGTTAATGTGCTGTAGTGTCCAGTCAGTGTGTCTGTATTAACCCTCTCTCTCTCAGTGCAGTGTTAATGTGCTGTAGTGTTCAGTCAGTCAGTGTGTCTGTATTAACCCTCTCTCTCTCAGTGCAGTGTTAATGTAGTGTAGTGTTCAGTCAGTGTGTCTGTATTAACCCTCTCTCTCTCAGTGCAGTGTTAATGTGCTGTAGTGTTCAGTCAGTGTGTCTGTATTAACCCTCTCTCTCTCAGTGCAGTGTTAATGTGCTGTAGTGTTCAGTCAGTGTTTGTAACTCCCACAATCAAGCCCTGCACTCCCAAACTATCCCCCCACCCCCTCTCTCCTTCCTGCTGTGTGAAAACTCTCACCTCATCTTGCTACCTCTCTCCCCCATTCCTCCCTCACTCCCTTTTCCTGTAGCTGTGAAAACTCTCACCTCTCGCCTTCTTCATCACTCACTTCCTCTCAGAAATGCAAATTAACATTCTAAACCTCTGTGCCCCCTCTCGCTTCCCCTCTCTGTGTAGTGAAACCAGCTCCACCACAAACTATAGGTTACCCATTAACGACACACACACCCACACAACACATGCACACAGAGACACACACAGGAGTCAAAGTGCAATTTGTTTAATTGTAATAAAATTCAATGCAGCTGCTGTCTCTGCTCGTCTCTCACGGCACAGTGCCTACAGCCCCACCACCGACCCACCACCCCGCCCCCAGCCTAGGGAAAAGGCACCCCCAGCGCCCCCCAGTGCCCAGCCTGACTCCCTTTCTGACTGCAGTTCCAGAGGAGACACGCTCTGTGACACAGTCAGGGTGCTCTCTCTCTCACACACACACACATTCTCCCTCTGTCTTTCTTCCACATAAACATTCTCTCTCTCTCTCTCTCTTTTACCCACAGATGACATTACAGGTTGCGCTCAGGTTGTCAGAGGACACCCCTGTCAAACATGCAGCATAATGGTCTCCACTACTAATAATAATAATTGGACTGGAAGTCAGCCTGGGCAGCATTGCACTCTGGGAGCTCCTGTACCCCTCCACCCCACCCGCAGGCCACCGACTCATTTAAATACATTCAGTTAGATTAAATGAAAACTATAACAACAGCCACAAGAATACTTAACGATCATTAAAAATCACCATTCTGCAGCACAGAGCACAGCGATCAGGAAACAGATTTACACACAAGGAGTAATACAACAGACTCTTCGGATTGTACACACGTCAGAGACCTGTCCCTCTGTAAACACACTGGAGGAGGGGAGGAGAGTTGATACGCACAGATAAACACACACACACACAGACACACACACGCACGCACAGCGCAGTGATAATCCCCCCAGCACTGACACACTCACACACACACAGACAGACAGACAGACAGACGGCACTCAGGTCAGCATGGGCACGTCCTCCTCGGTGGGGTGCGGGGAGGGTGGCGGAGTGGGGGGGTCCTCGGACAGCGGGATGAGCAGGACTTCGTCCTCGGAGGGGGTGGCGTTGGCGGAGGAGGACAGGGGCAGTGTGTGAGGGGCCGGGGGGGCGGAGGGGCGCATCCGGGGCATGGAGAGCCCCAGGGCGCGGAGGAAAGAGGCCAGGCCGGGGTCGGGGCGCAGGGGGGCAGGGGCAGGCGCTGGGGCCGCGGCGGGGGGCAGGACGGGGGGCCGGGGCGTGGTCTGGGACAGGAGGCCCGGCTTCTGGGGGAGGACGTCAGCCGAGGATAGACTGCCACCCTCCCCGGGCCCCAGGGGGGAGCCGCCCACGTTGCCTTCTGACTCGCCCGCCTCCAAGCCAATGGTGGGGGTTTCTGCCGGCTGCTGGGAGGAGCTGGGGGCGGCCCGGGGGGCGGATCTGGGTAGGAGGCCCCACCGCCTAAGGCGACGGAGGGTCCTCCTGACGATTCGCGGGCGCCGGTGTCGCCGCTGCCGGCCAGCCGGGTGGGTGGAGCCAGGTTCCTGCCGCAGCAGCTGAAGGAGCCCCCGGAGTGAAAGAGAGGAGGACTGAGAGAGAGAGAGAGAGAGAGAGAGAGAGAGAGAGAGAGAGAGAGGTTATTACACACATTAGGACTGTACTAAGGAAGGAGATGGCGGAGGGATGGGTGGGTCAGAGGTCAGAGGTCAGGGGTCACTCACCTGGGTGGGGCTCTCAGTAGGGAAGTCCTCCACGGGTGGGATGACTCCCTGTGCAATCAGCTGACCATAGGAGGGCGGGGCCTGCTGCTGGATAAACTCCGCCTCTTCTCGCGTGATCGAGGCAAACAGGCTGCAGGGGGAGGAGCAAACGCATAGAGGGGGACGGGTCAGTATGAGGGCGGTCCCTGTATCGAGACAGTACGGCGTCAGGGTGTTGTCTAGGCGGGGTACCTGTATTCCCGGGTGCGCAGGGAGTACAGTTTGCAGGTGCAGCCCATGGCGATGACCAGCAGGAGGCCGCAGACCAGGCTGCCCACGGTCGCCGCAGTAATGACTTTGCGGGGCAATCTGAAGGAGCAGTTCATCTCATCCGTCCCGTCCTTACAGTCCACCTGTCCGTCACACACCCAGGTCTCGAACACACACCTGAGCACAAGTAAAATACAGACTCACACCAGAGCACAGGCATGACACACACACAACACACCTGAGGACAGGTAAAACACACACACACACACACACACACACACACACACACACACCAGAGCACAGGCATGACACACACACACACACAAATACACACACCTGAGCTCAGGTCAAACACACACACACACACACACACACACACCAGAGCACAGGTAAAACACACACACACACACACTAGCCGCCGCCCCCTCACCTGTCCGTGTCGCAGTGGAAGGTGCCAGGTTGGCACACGGCGCAGGCCCGCTCGTCTGCCCCATCCGCACACAGCAGCTGGTAGTTACAGCGCTCCTGGGGGGGGTAGCACATTCTGCGCCCCTGGGTGGCCCTCACGGCCGCCAGGAACCCCTGCCCTCTGCCTGCCCTGGGCCCCAGCGCCGCCGTCTCCACCCCCGGCCCTCCCCCGCAGGCAAACTGACCCGGTGGGCAGCCCCAGCAGCCCTCCTCGTCCCGGCCCGTGATCTGGCAGTCCCAGTGTCCATCACAGCGCTGCTCCTCGGTGTAGCAGCTGGGCCCTGCTCCTGGTCCCGCCCCCCCACAGACCCCCTCCCAGGGTAGGCAGAAGCCCGCAATGCGGTAGGTGGCGTTGAAGCCCCAGCCATCGGAGCCGGCCGCCCTGCGGTAGGTCAACGAGATCAGGCCAGTGCGGGACTCCACAGACAGAGAGCGCTGACCATTTGAGGAAGTGATCTGTCGGGAGAGGGACAGAGAGAGTGTTATTATTGACGCTACCCTAGGAAATTATACATTTACTAATATTGATCACAATCACTATAGTCTGTGTGTGTGTGTATATGTGTGCAACAATGTGTATGACTATTTGTGTGACAAGAGTGAGTGAGTGTGCGTGTGTGACCAGTGACTATTTGTGTGACAAGAGTGTGTGACTATGTGTGACAATAGTTTGACTGTATTTGTGTGACAACGTGTGTAACAGGTGTGTGAGTGTAACCATGTGTGACAAGAGTGAGTGTCTGTCTGTATGTGTGACAAGAGTGTGAGTGTGCGTGACAACGTGTCTGACTATTTGTGTGACCACTTGTGACTGTATTTGTGTGACAAAAGTATGTGCGTATGACAACGTGTGACTGTAATTGTGTGACAACGTGTGTGAGCGTATGTGTCTGACAAGAGTGTAACTATTTGTGACGTGTGAGTTAGAGCCCTGCATTTCAGCCCGAGCCCGATGGGCCCCAACTTATTGACGCCCCTCGGGCCGGGCTTCGGGCCAATTTTCACGTCATAGTTCACACGCGGGCCGGACATCGGGCCTGTTTTAGGCTCCTCCTCCTTTTTATATTTTAGACATTAATTAAAAGAAACTATGAGAAGTTGATGATGGTAAAACATAGAAAGACGTTTTATAACCTATCACACTGACACGCATGACACAGTCTGCTCACGCACACAGGTTTCCCACGGAGAGCTGCTACTGTGCCTGTGTAGACCAGCTCGCACAGTGTTAGCCCGTCTGTCCACCAAAACGTTTTCCGCAGCTGAAAGCGCCGGCTGCGAAGCTTCACAGCGCTTTGGAGGCGCAGCGCTGTTTCAGTGCTGTGATACGTAATATCCGCGGAAGTCATGTGTTGAAGTGCCTAATGTCGCAGATAGTTTGTGTTGCTAACAAATACTGACTGTACAATGTCGGCACAAGGTAGAGGGAAAGCTGAAGCACGTAGAGAGAGAGGACGGAATGGCCTGTGTGGCGTTTGTCCCGCTCCTCCTCCGCTGTGATTGGACAGCTGGGAAAAAATGACAGTGACAAGCACAGCGTTTTACCCAAAGTTGAACATTTATCAACTCTCGGCGACCAGACAAAAACGCTCAGCTCAGCGCCGCGTCTCCCTGCCGGCGTTTTTAAA
The DNA here is from genome assembly GCF_036373705.1 of Amia ocellicauda. Taxonomy (NCBI): domain Eukaryota; kingdom Metazoa; phylum Chordata; class Actinopteri; order Amiiformes; family Amiidae; genus Amia; species Amia ocellicauda. Next base: position 9,722,037 of record NC_089863.1, read on the forward strand.
ACGCGGCTCCCATTGCAAACAATTGAAAAAACACGCCGACCTCGGGGGAAAAAACGCTTTGGTGACACACGGGCTTAGTGTCCCCGCCAGCGGCAGCAGCAGCAGCGTCTTCAGCGCAGCTGGAAGAGGACAGAAGAAGCAGGACTGGACTGAAACCTCCACTGTGGACGCTGTGTTTTTTCTCCACGATGCTCTGTAAGAGACTGTTCTTCCTGCTGTAGTCATGTTAAGACTAGGAGGCGGTCTTGTTTTTCGTTTGATTGGACTTTATTTTCATTAGTCTAACTGTTGGAAACTATTGGACATAAGAATGGCCATGTTCTGTGGTGACGCCTTGATTTTTGAGGTCAGATAACCTGCGTGTTTTATTTGATGCGTTTAGATCGTACTGATTAGTTCGTTCGTTTTTCCGCACGCCGTTGCAAGCAGCAGAGCAGCGTGGTCGGCTCGTCAAAAATCCTTTTCACTGTGGTGGTGATAATGAACATTTAAACTAAAATTGTGTGATGTGCTTGAAGTGTTTTATATCTATGGATTTTATTGTAGGCAAGTCAAGTCTTGATTTGAGAGGCTAAGCTGGCCGCTTGGTCGTCACTTTAAAAAACAAAAACTTAAATTTAAGAAACAAAAAATGCTGCAAACATTTTTCTAAATTAACTTAATAAAGAAACAAAAAATACATATAAATACTTTGCCATTAAAAACAAAACTGAACTATTTTAATGGCTGCAACAGTAGTATAGGCTGTGTAATGGGGGAAAAAAAACAAAAACAAAAAAAACACGGGCTCCAGTCAGACTCGGGCCGAGAATTGTGTTAAGCCGTCGGGCCAGGGCCGGGCTAGGGCCTAGATTTGAGGCCCGTGCAGGGCTTTAGTGTGAGTGTGCGTGTGCGTGTGTGACAACGTGTGCGACGCCGTCTCGGCTGCTCACCTCGGCCAGCGTCTCGCCCAGCCCTCCTGGTTGGTCGGTGACGGTGATGTAATCTCCGGGGCTCAGGTCCAGCTGCGTGAGGTCCAGCCGTATGGGCCGATGGTCGCCGGGGGCAACCGTCCACTGGCAGCTGCCGCTGGAGAGGGGGCCGGTCGGGGGGGCGAACCAGCCGTAGAAGTCCTGCAGGAACCCCCCGCACTCGCCTCCCTTGCTCTGCCTGACCCAATGCCTCTCCCTCTCCTCTCTGTAGAGCGCCTCTCTCCGCATCTCTCCCTCCGTCACATTGTCCTGCTCCCTCGGGCCGTCCCACAGTCGCCACCACCCTCCCTCTTCCGTCTCCACCCCTCCGCAGCCCTCCTCGTCGGAGCCGTCGCCCTCCGCCAGACACTCCCTCTGTCCGTTGCAGCGCCACCCAGAGGTCAGGCAGCCGCCCCCTATGCACGGGAACTCATTCCACAGACACGGAGCAGAGCCTGGGGGGAGGCAGATTAATGTTAATGATAATAACAATATTATCACAGAGAGACAGACATAGACACAGAGAGAGAGAGAGAGAGACAAACAGAGAGACAGGCACAGAGACAGACAGACAGAGAGACACAGAGACAGAGACAGATACAGAGAGAGACGAGAGAAACAGACACAGTCACAGACAGACAGATACAGAGACAGACACAGACAGAGAGACAGAGACAGAGACAGATACAGCGAGAGACAGACACAGACAGAGACACACACAGACACAGATTGAGAGAGATAGACACAGAGAGACACACACACACACACACACACACGCAGACTACCTCTGATATAGGAGAGCTGGAACCCAGTGTTGGGTCTTTGCTGTGGGACGATGTGGTGCATCACTGTAATGTTTCCCCCCGGCAGGTGCAGTGGCTTTGGCAGCCCCCCCCCACACAGAGACATGTGAGTCCCCCCTCCTGACGACCAGACCTTCACCCAGCCCCCTCCACACTGCACCTTGAACCTGGAGAAACTGCAGAAGAGAGAGGTGTGGAGGGTCAATACAGACACAGTGATGTCTTTGTTCTCTGAGACCTATTTCTCTTCTGAACACAGATTATAATCTGGAAATGTAATATCAATACAATACCTGATGGTGACGGACTCTCCCAATGGTGCGGAGATCAGCCACGTGCAGTTCACTGGCTGGGTGGAGTCCCCGAAACTCTTGATGTCCCCCTTCCTGTCAGAGAGGATTCTGGGAGAACTACTACATAGAGCTACGGGTAAAGAGAGAGGGAGAAATAAAACAGACTGAGACAGCTGTGTCACTCAAAGACACAGAGACAGTAACACAGACACAGCGATAACCACAGGCACAAAGACAGACAGACGGATGTCCAGACAGCGTTCTCTTACCATAATTAGCTGTGAGTTGTGTGCTGCTCCAGCCGAACCCTGAAATAAATAAACTGCATTAAAGAGTGATCAGCAATTATAACAAGCACAGTTAAACCCTAATAACTGTAAGACACGACAGCAGCGGAATGCATTGGGCGCTGCAGTGACACAGACCTGTCCAGCAGAGGGCGCTCAACAGCAGCGCAGTGCGGGGGGACAGCGCCATCGGGCCGGCCGACCAATCAGAGCCGACGGAACGCTGAGCCAATGTGGGAGTCACTGGAGGCTGGGACCCTGCAACGCAACGCACAACAGTCTCTGTGATATTTCTGTTGCTGAAGTATTTCTTCATTTGGGACATGAAGCTCTTCATGTTGCGTTGTGTTGTGTATTTTGTAACAAACTTTTGACATGGAAGATATCAGGACACATTTTCATTAGCAGTACAATTTTACTACTAGTACTATAGTATAGTATAGTACTGTAGTGTAGTACTGCAGTGGTGTACTACTGTAGTATTGTAGTGTATAACAGCAGTGGTGTACTACTGTACTGTATACAGATGTGCTCAAATTTGTTGGTACCCTTACAGCTCATTGAAATAATGCTTCATTCCTCCTGAAAAGTGATGAAATTAAAAGCTATTGCATCATGTTTACTTGCATGCCTTTGGTATGTCATAGAATAAAGCAAAGAAGCTGTGAAAAGAGATTAATTATTGCTCACTCTACAAAGATATTCTAAAATGGCCTTGACACATTTGTTGGTACCCCTTAGAAAAGATAATAAATAATTGGATTATAGTGATATTCCAAACTAATTTGTTTCTTTAATTAGTATCACACGTCTCCAATCTTGTAATCAGTCATTCAGCCTATTTAAATGGAGGAAAGTAGTCACTGTGCCGTTTGGTATCAATGTGTGCACCACACTGAAAATGGACCAGAGAAAACACAGCAGACAGTTGTATGAGGAGATCAGAAAGAAAATAATAGACCAGCATGGTAAAGGTAAAGGCTACAAGACCATCTCCAAGCAGCTTGATGTTCCTGTGACAACAGTTGCAAATATTATTAAGAAGTTCAAGGTCCATGGAACTGTAGCCGTCCTCCCTGGCCACGGCCGCAAGAGGAAAATCAACGATAGTGCGAATGGCAGAAATAGAACCAAGGATAACTGCCAAAGAGATACAAGCCGAGTTCCAAGGTGAAGGTACGTCAGTTTCTGATCACACCATCTGTCGCTTTTTGAGCGAAAGTGGCCTCCAGGGAAGAAGAAAATCATAAATAAGCCAGACTGGAATTTGCTAAAATGCATATTGACGAGCCACAATCCTTCTGGGAGAATGTCCTTTGGACAGATGAGTCAAAACTGGAGCTTTTTGGCAAGTCTCATCAGCTCTATGTTCGCCGATGGAAAAAATGAAGCTTTCAAAGAAAAGAACAGCATACCTACAGTGAAACATGGAGGAGGCACGGTTATGTTTTGGGGCTGCTTTGCTGCACCTGGCACAGGGTGTCTTGAATCTGTGCAGGTCACAATGAGATCTCAAGACTATCAAGGCATTCTGGAGTGAAATGTACTGCCCAGTGTCAGAAAGCTCTGTCTCAGTCGCAGGTCATGGGTCCTCCAACAGGATAATGACCCAAAACACACAGCTAACAACACCCAAGAATGGATAAGAACAAAACATTGGACTGTTCTGAAGTGGCCTTCTACGAGTCCTGATCTGAATCCTATTGAACATCTATGCAAAGAGCTGAAACTTGCAGTCTGGAGAAGGCACCCATCAAACCTGAGACAGCTGGAGCAGTTTGCTCAGGAAGAGTGGGCCAAACTACCTGTTAACAGGCGCAGAAGTCTCACTGAGAGCTACAGAAAACATTTGATTGCAGTGATTGCCTCTAAAGGTTGTGCAACAAAATATGAGGTTGAGGGTGCCATCATTTTTGTCCATGCCATTTTCATTTGTTTTATTATTTACAATATTATGTTGAAAAAGCAAAGTCTGAGTTTCTATTAAAGTTTCTATTAAAAATTGAATAAACAATGGTAGATTACTTTTGTCAGTTTCAAATTATTTCAGAGGAAATTGTGCATTCTTAGTTTTTTTGTGGAGGGGTACCAACACATTTGAGCACATATGTAATATTGTAGTGTACTACTGTAGTATTGTAGTGTAGTACTGTACTACTGTAGTGTATAGTACTGAAGTGTAGTACAATAGTGTACTGTAATACTGTAGTGTACAGCACTGTTGTGCAGTACTATAGTACTTAAGTCTAGTACTGTAGTGTGTAGTACTGTAGAGTGTAATATAGTACTATAGTGTTTTCTTTTAAATTAATCTGCAATTACACTTTACAACTTTTAAGTTCCTGCTGAATGCAAATCGCTTTAGACAATTATGTTTTGTAAGTCGCCCAGGATATGGTCGTCTGCTAAGAAATTAATAATAATGATTATTAGCAGAGCATATTTCAAAGAGTGACACATACAAGAGACTTCACCTCAATGCTTTTGCAAAGAGAAAGACACGTCTGCATTGTATAAATGTAATATAAATGGCTGTGGTTTTTGCAGGCAGTCGCAGGGCACCAGCCCGTGTTTACTGCACTCGCAACTTCCGCTCTCACAGCCTACGGATGACGTCACATAAACAAAAACTTTTCTTCCGACAAACTTCGAAACTTCCGATAAACGTGGCAAAAACATTTAAATACGACTAAAAACAACCAGCAAACACAGCAACTGCTCTCTAATAACGTCGGTTTTGTTTGGTTTCTCCAGAGTTCAGCCTGACTGTTGTTTGGTGTCGTCACCGTCTCTTTTAGCTTTCGTTTTCTCTGCGGCTTAACGAAGTACTTTCTCCCTCTCCCTCTCCCTCTCCCTCTCTCTCTCTCTCTCTCACACACACACGGGCTTGAACACACCTGTCTGTCGGCCATTGTCGCGGTGCTGGTTCTGGTTCTGGTCGAGTCGTGTCGTCTCTACCGCGGCTCTTCTTTCTGAACTTCAGCCTGACTTCCGTGTTGCGGTTCGGCCGGGGCGTGACGGATGAGCAAGGGGCGTGGCCTCCCGGACAGACGCACTGACACATTGGACCCCACAGTCCCACGCACGGCACTGTAAACTCTGCACAGGGACAGACACACAGGGAGGCTACTGCGGGCATCTGTGCAGTCTTGTATCTATTTACTCTATCTTGAAGCAAGAAAAAAATACAGTTTCTACTGCTATTAGTAGTAGACATACCAGCACTAAGCGGGAGTAACATTACTTAGTAGGAGCAGTGAAAGTAGCAGAAGAGATCACAGTAGTCATTCCAGTAGCAGCAGTCAGTGGCAGTGAATGGTTATTTATGGGTTGGGTGTAATGCCCCACTTCAACTCTAGATGGAAGACTTGATCTATGAAACGCAGGTTTCACTCCGATGTTAGCACAGACTGAAACACTGAAACTCTACAGTGAGGGAAAAAAGTATTTGATCCCCTGCTGATTTTGTACGTTTGCCCACTGACAAAGAAATTATCAGTCTATAATTTTAATGGTAGGTGTATTTTAACAGTGAGAGACAGAATAACAACAAAAAAATCCAGAAAAACGCATTTCAAAAAAGTTATAAATTGATTTGCATGTTAATGAGGGAAATAAGTATTTGACCCCTTCGACTTAGTACTTGGTGGCAAAACCCTTGTTGGCAATCACAGAGGGCAGACGTTTCTTGGAGTTGGCCACCAGGTTTGCACACATCTCAGGAGGGATTTTGTCCCACTCCTCTTTGCAGATCCTCTCCAAGTCATTAAGGTTTCGAGGCTGACGTTTGGCAACTCGAACCTTCAGCTCCCTCCACAGATTTTCTGTGGGATTAAGGTCTGGAGACTGGCTAGGCCACTCCAGGACCTTAATGTGCTTCTTCTTGAGCCACTCCTTTGTTGCCTTGGCTGTGTGTTTTGGGTCATTGTCATGCTGGAATACCCATCCACGACCCATTTTCAATGCCCTTGCTGAGGGAAGGAGGTTCTCACCCAAGATTTGACGGTACATGGCCCCGTCCATCGTCTCTTTGATGCGGTGCAGTTGTCCTGTCCCCTTAGCAGAAAAACACCCCCAAAGCATAATGTTTCCACCTCCATGTTTGACGGTGGGGATGGTGTTCTTGGGGTCATTCCTCCTCCTCCTCCAAACACAGCAAGTTGAGTTGATGCCAAAGAGCTCGATTTTGGTCTCATCTGACCACAACACTTTCACCCAGTTCTCCTCTGAATCATTCAGATGTTCATTGGCAAACTTCAGACGGGCCTGAACATGTGCTTTCTTGAGCAGGGGGACCTTGCTGGCGCTGCAGGATTTCAGTCCTTCACGGCGTAGTGTGTTACCAATTGTTTTCTTGGCGACTATGGTGCCAGCTGCCTTGAGATCATTAACAAGATCCTCCCGTGTAGTTCTGGGCTGATTCCTCACCGTTCTCATGATCATTGAAACTCCACGAGGTGAGATCTTGCATGGAGCCCCAGAGTGAGGGAGACTGACAGTTATTTTGTGTTTCTTCCATTTGCGAATAATCGCACCAACTGTTGTCACCTTCTCACCAAGCTGCTTGGCGATGGTCTTGTAGCCCATTCCAGCCTTGTGTAGGTCTACACTCTTGTCCCTGACATCCTTGGACAGCTCTTTGGTCTTGGCCGTGGTGGAGAGTTTGGAATCTGATTGATTGATTGCTTCTGTGGACAGGTGTCTTTTATACAGATAACGAGCTGAGATTAGGAGCACTCCCTTTAAGAGAGTGCTCCTAATCTCAGCTCGTTACCTGTATAAAAGACACCTGGGAGCCAGAAATCTTGCTGATTGATAGGGGATCAAATACTTATTTCCCTCATTAACATGCAAATCAATTTATAAGTTTTTTGAAATGCGTTTTTCTGGATTTTTGTTGTTGTTATTCTGTCTCTCACTGTTAAAATACACCTACCATTAAAATTATAGACTGATCATTTCTTTGTCAGTGGGCAAACGTACAAAATCAGCAGGGGATCAAATACTTTTCTCCCTCACTGTACACAATTTTAGGCAGGTGGTCATAATGTTATGGTTGATCGGTGTATAAGCTGTGTATAATAATAATATAACTACAATTTAAATGATCTTAAAATACATTGTCTGCATGCAAATATGAGGCTTTGGTTCCCTATAAGAGTAAATTGTAGTGTGATTTACTGTGGTAAAAACACAGTAAAGTATAGTGTGGTGTAACATGGTGAACATGTGGTAAAGCATAGTTTTTCATGGTAATGAATATGGTTAAATATAGTATAACGTGGTGTGGTGTAAGGTGGTAATATATGGTAAAGTGTAGCATGGTAAAACATGGTAAAATGTTTAAAACATGGACAAAATATTGTCCTCGTCTCAGTCTAATAGAAGAGTTTTGTTCAGCTCTGGATTGCCAGGTTTACGACCGCAGTCCCCACCAGCGAGTGGCCCTCCTGCGGCCCTGGAGGAGGCCTGGGGGGGTGCAGGGGCTGACGCACGCCGGGGGTGGATCTGCCATGCCAGACGCTTTTTCCCCCGGTGCCGGGCCAGGGAAAACACCACAAGTGATGTAGATGAACACAGGCAGCCAGACAGAAATGAGACGCAAGATGCGGCCTGAATGTGTTTGTTTGATCATAGTAGTTTGTTTAGTGTTTATTTTTTATTTGTGTGTGTGTGTGTGGTGGGGGGGGTCATTTGGGGTCTTTAAACCTTGACACATCTCCTTTTTGCTTACAGATGCTGTTTACGGTACAGCTGTATAGATACTCTCTGTGTATGACTTCATTTCCTGTGTCTGAAAATAAATGTTTTGAACAAAATATTTTCTTGATAAGTTACAGTCGTGTTTGTATATTCATTATGTGTGTGAGGATGTAAAAAGGTCACCCATAAAAATGTATGTTTCATTTCGCACACGATTTATGAAGTTTTGGTAAAGCAACAAACTGGTTTGAGCTTTGTGTTAGTAGTGTTGAGCTTTGTGTTAGTAGTGTTGAGAACATGAGATTGTTTCAAGAAATGTATGTAAGCAATTGGGAAAACTGTAGTAGCCTACCAGTTCACTACACAACACTCTTCAGTTTTTACCAGACTGCTTCACTGAGGTTTTACCACAGTACGTCACAACTGCAACTTTGATTGTATTTCAACTGTAAGCAGATACATTACAGTGTAGACCTGTCTCTCTGTCGCTACAGTACAGTGTAGACCTGTCTCTCTGCCAATACAGTACAGTGTAGACCTGTCTCTCTGTCGCTACAGTACAGTGTAGACCTGTCTCTCTGTCGATACAGTACAGTGTAGACCTGTCTCTCTGCAGGTACAGTACAATGTAGACCTGTCTCTCTGTCGCTACAGTACAGTGTAGACCTGTCTCTCTGTCAATACAGTACAGTGTAGACCTGTCTCTCTGTCGCTACAGTACAGTGTAGACCTGTCTCTCTGCCAATACAGTACAGTGTAGACCTGTCTCTCTGTCAATACAGTACAGTGTAGACCTGTCTCTCTGCCAATACAGTACAGTGTAGACCTGTCTCTCTGTCAATACAGTACAGTGTAGACCTGTCTCTCTGTCGCTACAGTACAGTGTAGACCTGTCTCTCTGCCAATACAGTACAGTGTAGACCTGTCTCTCTGTCGATACAGTACAGTGTAGACCTGTCTCTCTGCAGGTACAGTACAATGTAGACCTGTCTCTCTGTCGATACAGTACAGTGTAGACCTGTCTCTCTGCCAATACAGTACAGTGTAGACCTGTCTCTCTGTCAATACAGTACAGTGTAGACCTGTCTCTCTGCCAATACAGTACAGTGTAGACCTGTCTCTCTGTCAATACAGTACAGTGTAGACCTGTCTCTCTGTCGCTACAGTACAGTGTAGACCTGTCTCTCTGCCAATACAGTACAGTGTAGACCTGTCTCTCTGTCGATACAGTACAGTGTAGACCTGTCTCTCTGCAGGTACAGTACAATGTAGACCTGTCTCTCTGTCGATACAGTACAGTGTAGACCTGTCTCTCTGCAGGTACGGTACAATGTAGACCTGTCTCTCTGTCGCTACAGTACAGTGTAGACCTGTCTCTCTGTCAATACAGTACAGTGTAGACCTGTCTCTCTGTCGATACAGTACAGTGTAGACCTGTCTCTCTGCAGGTACAGTACAATGTAGACCTGTCTCTCTGTTGATACAGTACAGTGTAGACCTGTCTCTCTGCAGGTACAGTACAATGTAGACCTGTCTCTCTGTCGATACAGTACAGTGTAGACCTGTCTCTCTGCAGGTACGGTACAGGTTAGACATGTCTCTGCAGATACAGTACAATGGGAGAGAGGCAAGGTGCCAAGACTGTACAGAAACACTGACTGTCTGAAGGGACACTACAGTTCATTAATACTGTACTAAGGCATAGCAACGAGTTAATGGTGTAGATAGATTTTGCACTACACAGAGAGAGAGAGAGAGAGAGAGAGAGAGAGAGAGAGAGAGAGAGAGAGGGAAAGGCACATCTGGGATTGGGGGAGGGTGAAAACGGAAGATTTTTTTTCCTGGTTTTTCGATTCCGTTGCAACTTGAAGCCGCGAGGGAGAGACTACCACGTCTGCAACTCCGACAGAGAGAGAGAGAGAGAGAGAGAGAGAGAGAGAGAGAGAGGAGGACAGAAGAACCAAAATAACAAGACAGAAGCGATCCAGGAAAAGAAAGAAGGAACAAAGGAAGAAAAGAAGGAGAGCAGCAGAAGAAGAAGAAATGAAAGACGGGTCTATGCGGACAGCACCTCTGCACACGGATTAAAAACCAGACACAAAGAGAAAAAGTAACGAAAGACTGAAAGTTTGCTTCTATCTTATTATTTTTGGTGGCTTTTTTTTGGAAGTTGCGGTGATTGAGTTGGGGCTCCTCGCTGTCAAGGACTTTTGCAAAACTTCCCGCAGACACGAACACTCCCTAAAACTGTCCTAAACCTATACACAGAAACGGGCATTTCTGTGCATACATGCATTTATAATAGCAATACTTCTCACAAGGAGCCTAGTTGCGGTTGTTTTGATTTTTGATTGTTTGTTTTGAGCAGAATAAAAGAGAGAGAGAGAGAGAGAGGGGTAGAGGAGAGATCAGCTGCTGTGAAGAAGCAGGCGACCCGCAGACGGAAGAGGCCGGGGCTGCGGGCTCGGCTGTGCGGGAGGCGGGATGGCGCGGCGCCACGCGGAGGTGACCCGGCTGCTGTGGCTCGCGGCGGCGCTGGCGGCGGTGGACGGGGCGGCGGGCAGCGATGCGGTCAAGCCGGAGGTCAGTGCCCTTCACTGAGGGAGAGGAGGGAGGAGGGGGGGGACACACATATGAGGAAGACTAGAGCGCGTGAGAGAAAGTCCACCGAGGCGCGAGGCGGCTCCGTGTTCCATCTGCGAACAAGACCGAGCAGCACCGACACACCGAGCAGCACCGACACACCGACACACCGAGCAGCACCGACACACCGAGCAGCACCGACACACCGACACACCGAGCAGCACCGACACACCGAGCAGCACCGACACACCGACACACCGAGCAGCACCGACACACCGACACACCGAGCAGCACCGACACACCGAGCAGCACCGACACACCGACACACCGAGCAGCACCGACACACCGAGCAGCACCGACACACCGACACACCGAGCAGCACCGACACACCGAGCAGCACCGACACACCGACACACCGAGCAGCACCGACACACCGAGCAGCACCGACACACCGAGCAGCACCGAGCAGCACCGACACACCGACACACCGAGCAGCACCGACACACCGAGCAGCACCGAGCAGCACCGACACACCGAGCAGCACCGACACACCGACACACCGAGCAGCACCGACACACCGAGCAGCACCGAGCAGCACCGACACACCGAGCAGCACCGACACACCGAGCAGCACCGACACACCGCACCGACACACCGACACACCGAGCAGCACCGACACACAGAGCAGCAGGGTGTGTTTGCGCTGTGTGCCAAGCGCTGCGAGGTGGGGCCTTTTATATTCATAGTGTGAATATGTCTGTCTAAAACAGGAGACATGCATCAACTGGTTTTTGAGTTGTGTGTGTGTGTCCATGTGTCTGTCTTTCTGTCTGTCTGTGTGTGTCCATGTGTGTCTGTGTCCATGCGTCTGTCTGTCTCTGCGTGTGTCCATGTGTCTGTCTGCCTGCCTGTCTGTCTGTCTGTGTGCATCTATTTGTGTCTTTCTGTCTCTGTGTGTGTCCATGCATCTGTCTGTCTCTATGTGTGTCCATGTGTCTCTCCATTGTGTCCATGTGTCTGTCCGTTGTGTCCATGTGTCTGTCTGTCTGCCTGTCTGTCTGTGTGCGTCCTTGTGTGTCTGTGTCCATGGGTCTGTCTGTCTGTGTGTGTGTGTCCATGTGTCTGTCCGTGTGCCCGTGCGTCTTTCTGTCTGTGTCCCTGTGTCTGTCTGAGTGTGTCATGACAGTGTGTGATGGAGTAGCGGATGCAGACAGTGGCGTCTGGGGGAAGGGAAGTGGGGAGGGGGGCTGGGGGTCTACCACTCCCTGGGGCGCCGGACCCCAGGGGGCTGGAGCCGGTCCCGAGAGAGAGATCAGGCCGAGACGCCGCAGGTGGAGAAGCAGGGAGAGAACCGGGAGGTAGAGAGAGATGGGGCGACTGCAGGGAAGAGAACAAGGGATTTTGAGAGCAGGAATGCCAGGGTTTTGTTGTTGTGGTCAGAGAGAGAGAGAGAGAGAGAGAGAGAGAGAGAGAGAGAGAGAGAGTGAGGGAGGGTGGCTGGGTGGGCAGGATTGTGAAACGTGTTCGGGATCATAATATCGACTCTGCCTTCACAACAAAGGACGGGGTCGCATTACATCACGAGGGAAGGAGGGAGGGAGCGAGGGGGGAGAAAAAGTAGGTTACAGGAAAGCCCGTTGAAGTAAAGAAGGAAAAGAACAGGAAGAAAGAAGAAAGAAAAGAAAAACTTGCTGAAACAAGTCAGGATGGTGTTCCTAGTGCAACGCTCGATCACTGCGAACTGTGCAAGAGGGTTCTACAAAAGACAGAGCATGAATAAGGAGAAAACCCTATCCTTATGTAGTGACTGGGCTGGGCTGTGTTAGTATATCTGAGTCAGTGTGTCAGTCAGTCAGTGTGAGGAAGGGAGAGAGAGTGGGAAAGGGAGACAGAGGGAGAAGTAGGGATGAGGGGTGTTTGTTGATATTGGTGGTTTTATGTGTGCATATACACGGCAATCTGAGGCGGATGGAGAGAGGGAGAGGGGGACGAGAGACAGAATGAGGGAGAAAGAGAGCGGGAGACACAGAGGGGAGACTGAGTTGTGAGAGCTGGAGGGAGATTTTGCAATTTTGTATTTTTTCCGCTGGCAGAGTGAGAGGAACAACTGAGTCAGGCTCTCTGCCTCCCTGTCCCTCTCTCTCTCTCTCTCTCTCTCTCTCTCTTTCTCTCTCTCCCCCAATTTTCTGTCTCCCTCTGATTCTCTGGATTTAATTTAACAAACTTCTACCGACGCAAAGTACAGAGAGAGGAGGGGGGATGAGAGAGAGCGAGAGAGAGGGATGAGAGAGAGGGATCAGAGAGCTGTCTTCACACCCAGTGTCTATAAATGAAATATTTTCATGTTTAACCACTTAATTCATCTATCACCCCCTCTCTCTCTCTCTCTCTCTCTCTCTCTCTCTCTCTCTCTCTCTCTCACTTCCTCTCTCAGTGTGCAGCCTTAATGCACTATAGTGTCCAGTCAGTGGGTTCTGTACTGACCCCTCTCACCCTCCCTCCCTCTCTCTCTCTGTATGAAGTGTGTCTTTATACCCAGTAGTGAGTCAGGCCAGACACGGCCTGGAAATGACTGGTGTTTTTTTAATAGAAATGAATAAAAAAAAAAAGAATGCAACACAGTCTGCAGAGAACAGAAGCAGGAACTGACACTCACAACTCCAATCACTCAAGGTCTCCCCCCTCCTTTCTCTATCTTTCTGCGTGTCTCTTTCTTTCTCTCTCTGTCTCTGTCTCTTGATCATGATGTTTGACTGACTGTCTGACTGGGTCTGGGTGAAAACGGGTTAAGTCCGCAGTATGGAGGCACATGGAAGAGACAGACGCTACCTCACACACGCACACGCACAGACACACTGTAATTAACGCACACACACACACACTGCACTGTAATTAAGAAAGGTGTGGGTGGAGTATAATCTAGAAATGTAATATTAATAGGGTGATCACAATATTATCATTGAAACGCTGACTGACTGACTGACTGAAATTAGAACGAGATTACAGAGAGAAAGAAAGTGACTTTAAAAAGGAGATTTTGTTAATTTCAGTAGTTTCTCTGCATTACTTTTTGTAGTTATTGTTGGGTCACTAGCTGCTTTATTTCATATGCATTGCTGTTCATTTGCTCCTTTGTACTTTTATATCTGTTGCTAATATTACAGGGATTAAAGTCAAAAAAGAGGAGAGAGATGTACAGAGAGAGAGAGCGAGAGGGAGGGGGAGTCTGAGGGGGAGGGGGTTGGCAGTGCGGTGGAGACAGCGAGCGAGTCTGAGGTTTGGACGGCACTATAAACACAAGCCCTGTAATTTCTCAGACTGAATGTGCGGTCAGAGCAGAAACTCAGTCTGTCTCTGCCTCAGCCGTACACTGCTATTACACTACAGTACAGTGTGTGTAGTCCAGGTGTATACATACAGTACAGGGTGTGCTCCAGGTGTACATATACAATACAGTGTACTCCAGGTGTATATATACAGTACAGTGTGTGTAGTACAGGTGTATATATACAGTACAGTGTGTACTCCAGGTGTATATCTACAGTACAGTGTGTACTCCAGGTGTATATATACAGTACAGTGTGTACTCCAGGTGTATATCTACAGTACAGTGTGTACTCCAGGTGTATATATACAGTACAGGGTGTAGTCCAGGTGTATATCTACAGTACAGTGTGTACTCCAGGTGTATATATACAGTACAGGGTGTAGTCCAGGTGTATATATACAGTACAGGGTGTAGTCCAGGTGTATATCTACAGTACAGTGTGTGTTCTCCAGGTGTATATATACAGTACAGTGTGTGTACTCCAGGTGTATATATACAGTACAGTGTGTGTAGTCCAGGTGTATATATACAGTACAGTGTGTGTAGTCCAGGTGTATATATACAGTACAGTGTGTGTACTCCAGGTGTAAATATACAGTACAGTGTGTGTAGTACAGGTGTATATATACAGTACAGTGTGTGTACTCCAGGTGTATATATACAGTACAGTGTGTGTACTCCAGGTGTATATATACAGTACAGTGTGTGTAGTACAGGTGTATATATACAGTACAGTGTGTGTAGTACAGGTGTATATATACAGTACAGTGTGTGTAGTACAGGTGTGTATATATACAGTACAGTGTGTGTACTCCAGGTGTATATATACAGTACAGTGTGTGTACTCCAGGTGTATATATACAGTACAGTGTGTGTACTCCAGGTGTATATATACAGTGGTCCCCTTAAATTTCTATATATTTCTCTTCTGGACTGTATTAATCCCTCTCTCCCTCAGACAGTGAGAGCTCTCAGCACTGTTCACAGGCAGTGACCCTTTGTGTGCCCCGCAGGCACTGCCCCCCTCCCAGCGCTGTGTGTGGGAGAGAGCTGCTGTGCTGGAGAACACATACCCATTGCTTCCTCTCTCTCTCTCTCTCTCTCTCTCAGTATCAGTTGGTCTCTCTGCCTCTCTCTCTCTCTCTCTCTCTCTCTCTCTCTCTCAGTATTAACCCGTCTGTCTCTCTGTGTCAGGCTTGGCTGCAGCAGTATGGGTACCTGCCCCCCGGTGACCTGCGCACTCACATGGTGCGTTCCCCCCACTCCGTGTCCTCGGCCATTGCCGCCATGCAGCGCTTCTACAACCTGACAGTGACTGGTGAGGTGGATGACAACACCATAAAGTGAGTTAATTAACCACTTAACGCAGGACCTTATTAATATATTACCACAATTACTGGTTTAACCAATTAAATCAGAAACCCGATAAACAATCATCTCAGGAAGTTATTTAGCAATTATTATCCCAAGAACCTGTCAAACATGAATGTATTTAGCAATGAGATAATACAGGATCCCGCTTATCCATGCACACAATCAACCATTAACCAATTAGTTTAACAACTTGTTATACAATTACTCAATAACAATTTGCTAAACAGTTAACTCAGAAACAGCTGTTTAACAATAAACAAATATCCTTATTCAAATGACACAATACACATACACAGGAAACTTGTTTGCTGATTGGCTCACGGGCTGTGTGTGTGTATGCGCGTGTGCGTGTGCGTGTGTGTGTGATTGCCAGGGCGATGAAGCGGCCTCGCTGTGGCGTCCCAGACAAGTTCGGCTCAGAGCTGAAGAGCAACCTGAGGAGGAAACGCTTTGCTATCCAAGGGCTGAAGTGGGACAAGACTGAAATCACATTCAGGTGAGCACACCCTGGACACACTGAAAACACACTGGACACACAATGAAGACTGAATGCTATGGATAGACTCCGTGTAGACTAGACAGACTGGAAAGAAATATCAGTCAATATCAGTATATCAGTCAGTCAATTTGTCAGGTGTCTATATTACCCTCTCTCTCACTCTCCAGTATAGTGAACTACACTCCCAAAGTGGGAGAGTACGAGACGCACGAGGCGATCCGCCAGGCGTTCGCGGTGTGGCAGGGCGTCACTCCGCTGCGCTTCCGCGAGGTGCCCTACCACTACATCCGTGACAAGACTGAGAAATACGCCGACATCATGCTGCTCTTCGCCGAAGGATTCCATGAAGACAGCAGCCCCTTCGACGGCGAGGGCGGCTTCCTGGCGCACGCGTACTTCCCCGGCCCGGGCATAGGGGGCGACACACACTTCGACCTGGCCGAGCCCTGGACCGTCCGCAGAGACGACCTGTATGGTGAGAGAGTGGCTATTCAAATTCAAATTCAAATTTAAAGAAGCTTTATTGACAGACGGGCCCAGTGGCCAGGAACAGGGTGCTTGAGAGCAGCGCATACAGCCACTCCGCAGTGCAGCAGTCTGCCCGTGTCTCTGCAGGTAATGACGTGTTCCTGGTGGCGGTGCACGAGCTGGGCCACGCCCTGGGGCTGGAGCACTCGTCCGACCCCTCCGCCATCATGGCCCCCTTCTACCAGTGGATGGACAAGGAGAACTTTGTCCTGCCCGAGGACGATCGTCGGGGCATACAGCAGCTCTACGGTAAGGGGGAAGTCAGTCAGTCAGTGTGTCAGTCAGTCAGTCATTCAGTGTGTTAGTCAGTGTATCTCAGGGTTGATATTATGATCACACTATACTGCTCTCTGTCTCAGGATCAAAGGGCCATGTTCCTCCCAGAGTTCCAGTGACCCCTCGTCCTCCCAAGGTCACGCCCCGCCCCCCCAAGACCCCGGGGACTCCTGGGAAGCCGCACGGTCCTCCCTACGGCCCCGACATCTGCGAGGGACACTACGACACCATCGCCATACTGAGGGGGGAGATGTTTGTCTTCAAGGTACAGACTGACACACTGAGCATGTGACACACTGAGCATGTGACACACTGACTGACTGACTCCCTGCCTCCCTCCCTCTCTCAGGACAAGTGGTTCTGGCGGGTGCGGGATGGCCGGGTGATGGATGGCTACCCACTCCCCATCGGTCACTTCTGGCGCGGCCTGCCCGCCTCCATCAACGCAGCCTATGAGCGCCACGATGGCAACTTCGTCTTCTTCAAGGGTCAGTGCTTCTGCGTCCCTCCATTCCTCTGTCCCTCCATCCCTCCATCTCTCCCTGACCTACTCTCTGTCTCCATTACTCACGCTGTCTCTGTCCCTCCCTGTGTGATTGACAGGTGACAGGCACTGGGTGTTCAGTGAGGCCAGCCTGCAGCCCGGATACCCCAAGAGCCTGCGGGAGATGGGAAAGGGGCTTCCCAAAGACCGGCTCGACGCCGCCCTCTACTGGATGCCCAACGGGAAGACATACTTCTTCAGAGGGAACAAGTGAGTGTCTGTCTGCCTGTCTGTTTGTCTGACTGTCTGTCAGAGTGTGGGTGTGTCTGTTTTTTGTGTGTGTTAATGTGATGGTGAGTGTGTATGTCTGTATATCTGAGATCAAGTGTGTGTGTGTGTCTCCTTCTGTCTCTTGTCCCTTCCATCTCTTCTCTGTCTCATGTCTATACTGCATTGCACTCCGCCCTGCTCTCCCCTCTCCCTCCGTCTCTCTCTCCCTCATTACGAGTCCATCAGTGGGCTGTAATTATAGGGGGACATGACTCCTCTGTCTGAGAAAGGGAGACAATAGTGAAGCTCTTTAGAGAGGGAGAGAGAGAGGGAGGGAGAAAGATAGAAGGAGAGATAAAGAGGTTATTACAGTGTAATTATAGACTGTGGCCTGTTTACTCCAAAAGATGAGTCTACAGCAACAATAACAAAGAGAGAGAGAGACAGAGAGTATATCAGTCAGTCAGTCAATCAGTGTGTCTCTCTCTCAGTCAGTATCTCAGTGTCTCTGTGTCTCAGTGTGTCCTGGTCAGTGTCTCACTGTCCCTCTGTGCCCCAGGTATTACCGGTTCAACGAAGAGATGCGTGAGGTGGACAGCGAATACCCCAAGCCCATCAGTGTGTGGGAGGGCGTCCCAGAATCGCCACGCGCCGCCTTCATGAGCAAGGATGGAGGTACGGACGCCGATTGACTAACTGACCGACTGACCAACACCCCGACTGACACGTTGACCCAACGACTGACTGACTGACCAACTCTCTGTCTCCCTCCCTCAGCCTTCACCTATTTCTACAAGGCGAATCGCTACTGGAAGTTCAACAACCAGCAGCTGAAGGTGGAGCCCGGCTACCCCAAGTCTGTGCTGAGGGACTGGATGGGCTGCGCTGGGGAGGGCGAGCCCGAGGACCCCCGGCGCGGAGGGGGAGGAGGTGAAGGAGGCGGAGGAGACACCGATGTCATCATCATCGAGGTGGACGAGGCCGGGGGCGGGCCGGGGGTGGCGGCCGTGGTCATCCCAGTGCTGCTGTTCCTGTGCGTGATCCTGGCCCTGGGGGCCGTGCTGTTCTTCCGCCGCTATGGCACCCCCCGCCGCCTGCTGTACTGCCAGAGGTCACTGCTGGACAAGGTCTAATAGACAGAAAGAGAGAGAGAGGGAGGGAGGGAGGGAGGGAGAGAAGGGAAGACAGGGAGAGAGAGAGAGGGAAAGAAGGAGAGAGGGGAAGAAAGATGTAGAGGGGGGAGAGGCAGGGGGAAAAGGAAGGAGAGAGAGGGGTGAAAATGAAAACGGGAAAGAGAGAAAAAGGAGAGAGACTATCAGGTCTATATATATATATGTTATGTCTATCCACACACTATCAGATACTCACTCACACACACACGCACGCACGCGGCACAGGCAGGCACCAGCGAGAGGGAGGGAGAGAGAGAAGCACTCGGAAAAGTAAACGACCCTCTGGTACCCTCTCTCCCCTTCCTCCTCCTCCCTCTCTCCCTCTCTCTCTCTCTCTCTCTCTCTCTCTCTCCCCGTCGATCTCCCTCCCCCGCTTGACGACTCCAGCTGAATTGCTGTTGTTTATGGTTGTGTGTCAGGTTCTTGTTTCTTGTTGTTCGTCCGTTCGTTCGTTTGTGTGTCGTCTCGTGTTTGTCATTGGGTTGGAGCTCCGGGTGCGAGCGAGAAAGGGATTCTGTGTCTGTCTCTCCAAACTGCACAAGACTGCAGACCAGGCCGTGTGGAACAGCACAGCGCAGTACCATACAGTAGCACAGGATACATACAGTGCCGTGTGGTAGCATACAGCACAGTGCAGTAAAGTCCAGTCCAGTCCTGTACTGCACAAAATTACACACACACTCAACCCCCCCGCCCCAGAGACCCGTATTAAAAGTTAACTTCACCCCATGTGCCTGTGTTTTGTGTTGTCTTTCGATGTACTTGCCGTACGTTACTGTTGCCCTCCTGCCCCAGTGGCCGGTTCCGCGCCCCCGCCGCGCTAGCAGCCGGCCTCCCACGACGATGAGGATTATTGTTATTGTTATTATTATGATATTTGTTATTATTATTGTCACTATTGCTGTTGTTGTTACTATTGTTGTAATGATAATGCCGGCGGTCCGCGTCACTCCGCGTGTCTTGAGTGTCTGTGTGAGTCGTCCAATCAGAGCCTGCTGGACAGGTCACTTAGGGGTCATCATAAGGGAATGAAATTCTTTGTTTACTGTTTGCAAACTATTGTGTGTTGGGGGGGGAACGGGGGGTGTTGGGGGGATCTGCTCGTGTCTTTAAAATATATATTTCCAAAATCTTCCCTTTTTTTAAGAAGAAAAGTATTCAAAATAAAATGTTGTCTTTTTTATCTTGTTACTGGTGTTTACTGTGCTTATTTCCCATTGATTTGTGATTGGAATAAATCAATTGATGAATAGATTGAACAGATCAATCC